>NC_061114.1:30500781-30664848 GCF_002878395.1 Capsicum annuum
TTAGTGCTCTTGGATGATGAGATTTGAGATGATAATAGGGTTGTAATATGTTTAGAAGCTATATATTTCATAGGGCTAAGTTTAGGGATGTGTAAGGAGTGTTAAAAGACTTAATTACCCTTAAAATAACTTAAAATGAAGTGTTTTTGGCACCTGGAATTGACTTAGGCGGCGTCCAAATGATTGCCTAAGCTAGGTTAGGCGGAGCCTAACCAATCGCCTATGCTTGGGTTGAGCGGCGCCTAACGAATCGCCTATGCTTATTGTCTCTCACGAAAATGGGCATAACTTTTTGCTCGGCTATTGGATTAAGGGAAAATTGGTATCGTTGGAAAGCTAATTCGATTCTCCACAATTTGGTGGGTATAAATCAGCCAAAATACCACATTAACATTGAGTTATACTTATTCAAAGATGACCCTTACAAAATCAAACACTAAAACTTGATGGATTTAAAAACTCTTAGCTTGTATTAGCTTAAGTGAGTCATATGAACATGCTTAATGCATCATAAGCTATCCTATCACTAGGATATTTATTGTAAGTCATGTACTCAAGTATTAATCACAGGATAGGAGATTTCATACGTAGGAATACTTATTCACTTCCTAGCTTAGAAACATGTGGGGTATTACAGTGGTAGTGAATTCCACCTTCTCGAAGAAAGAGGAGCATCTGGTTACTTTCCGTAGTAGTTTAGCCAGGACCCAAATTGACTTTTTTCTACTTATGAAGGGGGAATAGAACTTTGTGTAAGTATTGTAAGGTTATCTCAAGTGAGAATCTGGCGACCCAATATAGACTCTTGGTGATGGACTTAGTTATCAAGAAGGGAACGATGAGGCGAGGTGGGAAGGGTCGGCCTAGAGTTAGGTGGGGTTCCTTAACTCCAGTTAGTGCTTTGAAAATAGGGGCAAATTTTGAGGGGATAAGGGTTTGGGAGTGTAGTGGGGATGTGGATAGTATGTGGGATAGGGTTACGGGTTGTATAAAAAAGTCTGCTAAAGAGGTATTGGGTGTCTCGATGGGCTGGTTTGGCAGGTATCGGGGGGATTACTGGTGGAATAAGGATATTAAGAAGAAGGTGGAGATGAAGAAGGTGGCTTATGCTAACCTGGTTGAGAGTAAGGATGACGAGGAGAAGCTGGTAAGTAGGGATAAGTACAAGTTAGCTAAGAAGAAGGCTAAGTTAGCAGTTACAGCTGCTAAGAAAACAACCTTCGAGAGTTTGTATGAGGGGTTAGAAGATAAAGGCGGGGAGAAAAGGTCATTTAGGCTGGCTAAGGCTAGAGAGCGGAAGGGTAGGGATCTGGACCAAGTGAAGTGCATTAAGGGAGAGGATGGTAGAGTATTGGTGGAGGACGTCCTCATTAAGGAAAGATGGCAGTCTTATTTTCATAGGCTCTTGAATGAGGAGGGGGACAGAGGTGTTATGTTAGAGGAGTTGGAGCACTCCGGGGAGCATCGCGATTTTAGTTATTATCGGCATTTTAAGGTTGAGGAGGTAAGAGAGGATATCCACAAGATATGAATGGGCAGGGCATTTGGGCCCAATGATATGCCGGTAGATTTTTGGAAGTTTTCTGGTGGGGCAGGGTTAAGGTGGCTGACCAACTTATTCAAAAACATTTTCAAGTCCGCAAAGATGCTCGAGGTGTAGAGATGGAGCACGATGATTCTTTTATATAAGAACAAGGGTGACATTTAGAGTTGCAACAACTAACGCGGTATTAAGTTGTTGAGTCACACGATGAAGATTTGGGAGAGAGTGGTAAAGCGGAGAATGAGGAAGAGTGTGTCTATTTCTATGAATCAATTTGGGTTTATGCCTGGTCGCTCCACGACTGAGGAAATTTACCTAGTGCGGAGACTGGTAGAGCAGTATAGAGAGAGAAAGAGAGATCTATACATGGTGTTTATTGACTTGGAAAAGACGTATGACAAGGTCCATAGGGAGGTTCTTTGGAGATGCTTGGAGATGAGGAGGGTCCTTGTGCCGTACATTCGAGCGGTTAAGGAGATGTATGAGGGGAAGAAGACTAGGGTGAGGATGGTGGGAAGAGATTCCGAGCATTTCCCAATCTTGACAGGGTTACACCAGGGATCAACTTTTAGCCCTTTTTTATCCGCTTTGGTGATTGATATGTTGACGCGGAGTATACAAAGCGAGGTGCCTTAGTGTATGCTTTTTGTGGATGAAGTAGTTTTGATTGATGAGTCCCAACAAGGTGTTACTGATAAGATGGAGGTTTGGAGACAAAGCCTGAAGTCTATAGGTTTCCAATTGAGTAGGACCAAGAAAGAGTACTTGGAGTGCAAGTTTAGTGACTCGAGGCAAGAGGACGAGGTGGTAGTGAAGTTGGATTCCCAGACAGTTTGTAAGAGGGATAGTTTTATGTATCTTAGGTCGACGATTCAGGGGAATAGAGAGATAGATGAGGATGTCTCTCACCGTATTGGGGCAGGTTGGATAAAATGGAAGTTCACTTCGGGAATTTTATGCGATAAGAAGGTGCCCCCTAAGCTGAAGGGAAAATTCTATAGAGTTGTTGTTAGACCGGCTATGTTATATGGAGCTGAGTGTTAGCCGCTTAAGAATTCTCATATCTAAAAATTAAAGGTGACGGAAATGAGGATGTTGCATTGGATATGTCGTTTTACTGGGGCTGACAGGAGTAGGAATAAAATTATTCAGGAGAAAGTGAGAGTGATGTCGGTGGAGGATAAAATACGAGAAGTTAGGTTTAGATGGTTTGACCATGTGATGAGGAGGGGCGCGGATGCCCCGGTTTGTTGGTGTGAGAGGTTGGCCTTGGATGGTTTCAAGAGGGGTAGGGGTCTCCTAAGAAATACTGGAGGGAAATGATTAGACGTGACATGGAGCAGTTACATTTGACTGAGGAAATGACCCTGGATAGGAAGGTATGGAGGAAAAACATTAGGATAAAGGGTTAAGGTGGGTGGACGAGTCATAGTCAGTAGGTAGGAGGGCTTGGGTGTCTTTATTTTGACAGTGTTGCATATTTTTGTGGATGGCGTATCTATGTTTTTTATTGTGTTCCATGCTTTTGATGTTTTTATATACTGTCCTTTGTCTTGAGACGGGGGTCTATCGAAAATAGCCTCTCTACACTCTACCCTCCCCAGACCCCACGATATGGGAATCTACTGGGTTTGTTGTTGTTGCTGTTAATTATGTGATTTACAATATCTTTTACATTATTTTTCAATAATATATGAATATTCTCCCTATCTCAATTTATGTGGCACAAATAAAATTCCGACAGTCAATCAATTTTTTTTTACATATATACTATTATATTAAATTCTTAATTATTGTAATTTAGAATACTTTTTATTTCATTTTAAAATAATATATGTTATTTTATGTTTTGCTCTGTCAGATTCCAATTTATGTGCACTAATATAATTTCGCCAATCAATGAAATTTTTTATGTTGACATATCATTTTATGTCTCTTTTATCTTTTTTATGAAATATTATTAAATTTTTAATGCTTAGACGATCATAGTAATTAATTATGGGTGATATAGTAAAATCACGGTGAAAACAATGAAGCATATATGTCTTAAGTGACTTGTAATAACTAATTAGAAACGACATAGCAAAATTACTATAAAAATACTTGTATAATA
The DNA here is from genome assembly GCF_002878395.1 of Capsicum annuum. Classification (NCBI taxonomy): domain Eukaryota; kingdom Viridiplantae; phylum Streptophyta; class Magnoliopsida; order Solanales; family Solanaceae; genus Capsicum; species Capsicum annuum. Next base: position 30,504,438 of record NC_061114.1, read on the forward strand.
AATAATTAACGATGGTATAGTAAAATTACGATTGAAATAGTTGAAACAGTCATAAATGTTTTTTTTACTTTTTTTCTAATTAAATATTATTAATTTTTTATTATGTAAATAACTCATAATATTTAATTAGAGATATAATAATTAATTAGGGATGATATAGTAAAAATTACGATTGAAGCAGGTGAAGCAGACATGTCATAAATGGTTATTTTATTTTTTTAATCAAACATTATTAATTTTTTAATACATAAATGACTTATAATAATTAATTAGGGGTGATATAGTAAAATTATAGTTGAAGCAGCAGAAGCAGATGAAACAGGCATGTCGACCTCGTGCTTGCTTTACAGATACAGTAAAATTACGGTTAAAGTACCAGAAACAGTCATAAATGTTTATTTTAACTTTTTTGTAATTAAATATTATTAATTTTATAATACATAAATGATTTATAATATTTAATTAGGGTTACAATAATTAATTAGGGGTGATACAGTAAAAGTACGGATGAAGCAGCTGAAATAGACATGTCATAAATTTCTATTTTAATTTTTTTATTAAATATTATTAATTTTCTAATACATAAATAACTTATAATAATTAATCATGGATGATATAGTAAAATTACAGTTGAAGTAGCTGAAGCAGGCATGTCGACCTCCTCCCTGCTTTAGCTACTTAACTCGCTCTTATAAATAGGAGAATATTACTATACATCTATTATATACCTAAATCTCAGGCCATTAGGTACCCGACCTAATTTTATACCCAACCTATTACCATTTACCCAACCCTAACTTCTCTAATATCAAATAACAAAGACTCACACTCATGACACCCTCTCTCCCACTCTTGTCTCTTCTCTAATCTCACTACCATTGCCAATGAAACGACGGCCAAAACTTAGACTACCATCGCCGATGGGCCATAGATGGCAGCCAACGCCACAACCCATAGTACCACCGCTTTCTCTTTTTCTTTTCAACATTCAAGTTTCATCTTTTCTTCTGGTTACAAACATGCTAGTTCACCTATTTCTGTTTACAATCTTGGTTGTCTACTCTGGAACTTGGACACTTGTTTGTTGCTGATGTTACCTATTATAGTAAAGTATTTGTGTACAATGTTATTTAAAAGATACTAAGAAAGTTACAAGAAAATCAAATCACACTGAAAGTCGCAAGGAAATCAATAGCAACTATGATGATATTTCAATCGAAAAATCAAATTGAACCGAATTTGAAAAAATTGAATCGAACCAGCATTATTTCAATTTGTAATTTCACCAAATCAAAAACTAAAAACTCAAACTAAATTTTACAAATCAAATCAAACCAACCGAATACCCAACCATAGACTTTAACAATGATAGTGGGTGATAGTGGCGGTAGGGGTGGCGACACCAGTGACAATGATGGTGGTGGTGGCTAAAAAAATATGGAGGTTGATGATGCGTTAGTGTTTGTCACGACCCAAATCAGGGCCCTGACCATGACGAGCATTTCAAACCATGGAGGCTCGAAAACCCCCTATCTGTCTGGTAATTATGCGCCTAATTCATATGATCAAAGTAATGCGGAAGAAACACAATAATTCGGAAACATGTTCATAAATATGAAAAGAAACAATAACGGGGAAATAAAGTTCCCCCAACATCAATCAACCTCTAAACAACTGTTTGTGAAAATCTCTAACAAATGACTGAGTCAAGTAACTATATATAAACTGGGACAAGGCCCCAGTAGACCCCAAGACTAAATATAAGAATAAAAGGACTGCAGGACATAAGACCTTCCAAAACATAGAAGGCTCACCACTTGATTCTGCGATCTGTCGGAAGAAATTTACTGGTTATCTGGACCCCTAGACTGTGCCTCCAAACCTGGGAGGGAAGGGGGTGAATACAAAAGTACTGGTACGCAGAGAAATCAAAATAGAAGTATAATATTTTTACACAATATGGGTGAGAGACATTATAAAGCAGTTTCATATCAAATCATTTGAAAACACATGGGCATAGTGTAATTGTTTTCAATAACAATGAAATGCAACTGAGTTAGGTAGAATACCCTACATAATTTACACCAACTGTCAATCCTCTGTAGACGCCGAGATTAGAGTATAAGTGAAGGAGAGACACACAAGACCATAAAGCATGGTGTCTTGACCCAATGGTAGTGCCCAAGATCACTTAGCCTGGGCTCCTACCTATAATCCCAATTTGGGAATGACATAAAGTCAAGTACTCAAGATCACTTAGCCCGGTACCAAATTCCCGTGTTGGCAAACACGGTTTCCGGCGATGAGCCCTTACACTCAAATGCCTTCTTTGGCATCCACCTATCTCATGTAAAATCAATGCATTCTAATTTCGTTCAAATCAATCACATGTCATACTCTATAGGGTATCGTCATACCTGACTTGCAAGACATCAATATCACAACATTATTCTCATTCAGCCATTGCATTCAACATGAATAACCTTCTCGTTTTCAAGTCAAAATTATATCAATTCTCAAAACATCTCATGTCATGCTCTTCAAGATGTTTTCAAACAATTTACATCATATGAACATTTAAAATAAATTCACATCAAGAGAGGAAGCTTCATATCATTCATGCTCTCAAGTTAATATCTTTTCAGAATACATGCATATACATATATCATATAGCAAATCACTTTGGGAGTAGGCCAAAGGGCCAAATCAATACCATAAAACGTTTAAAAACATAATCATATTCGTAATTTCAAAACCCCTATTTGAAAACATGAATTTTTCAAGCCCATGAGATTTTTGAGATAATCCCACGTACCGCTATATGCGAATATGATAGGTGCTTCTTGAAGCCTACGTTGCGGAGATTCCAAATCTTCAATTTATTTTTAAAACCCACGGTTGAATCTTGAACTAATTGGGTTTTTATTTTGAAATCCTAAGGAGTGTTCTTGAGATAATTTGATGAATATGATAATATTTTGGTGTTTGAGGGATTAAATCCCGTGTTGGTGGTATATATATAGGGGTGGAAAAGGACCATTTTGCCCAAAAAATGGAGTGTTTAAGTGACCTGAAACCTTTACATAGGCGCTGCCTATGCTATCGCCTATGTTTACATAGGCGATGTCTATGCTATCGCCTATGTTCACATAGGCGCCGCCTATGCTATCGCCTATGTTTACATAGGTGCCACCTACTACTTTGAAAGGCCATAACTTCTTGCTCGGGTGCCGGATTTTAGAAAAATTGGTATCGTTGGAAAGCTAACTCGAAGAACTGTCATTTGACACATAGTAGGCTCTCTAATTCGACATATATAGAGAGTTATGGTTGATGGAAGCTGACATAAATTACAATATCCACTAAAACTTAATCGATCGAAATAGTTTCAACTCGTCCTTGAGTTGAAGGACCTCTATGGTCTAAATTCAAGCTTGAATGGATTAACATACTATGCAAATAATTAACATGCTATATTGGCATAGGGTTTATGGCTTTGGGATTATCAACGCATCGAAATTATGGTCTATATTGTAGCCTGAAATGCGGGGCGTTACATTATCTTCCCCTTGGGATCATTCATCCTCGAATGATGGGTAGGAACATATTGTATCTTAGAGGTATGTAATAAAGCGGACATGACATGTCCTCTAATAAAGAATACACTGATCTGAAACATGACCATATGGCTTGAACTACTGATGTTCTGAATTCTTATACTGGACATTCATATCTGATGCATGAAATACACGACTAAATCTACTCATAGGCTGAATTCTCACAATGAACATGCATACCTGATGTGTGGATTTATTACTGAGTTGTTCTCATGAACGCAGAACTGAATACACTGCTAAGCTAAACTTTTTCTATCGGACATACATTTCTAATACATGCATATCTGACTGAACTGACGTATGAACGTATGACTGAATACGCAATGATGACTGGTGCGGAGCTTGTAATAAGAATCCATGTATGCAGCTGAATGGGGTATCTCCCCCTTGGGACCCTATGTCCCTCTATGAATGCTCAATTCACTAAGATACTTGGAAAACTGAGGCGATGCGCAGGGTACCTACGAATTGAATCATAACTGAACATCTGGAATCTGAATTTAATGCATGATGCATGAACCCTCGTAACTACTGGTATACTCTATCTTGGAATAGTAGCATGTCTGAGATTTCGAGTAGCATGAATAAGTGCAAAGACGAGAAAACAAGCCATGCTAATCTATTTGTTAAACTGACTTACTGACTATACAAGCTGAATTATGCTGGACCTTCATACTTAACTGGAGTATCTGTTCAGCACAATTCTCTAAAGAAATTCTAGCGGTAATGGGGAGCCATGAATCTTGGCTATGGATTACACAAGTCATCCAACTGAGGAAATCACAATATTGACACTACTCTACAGTCTGGAATATAGACATATAACTCCTAAATTAGGATAGAATTACCAACTTAGGCAATACAACTTCTTACTTTCAAGCTTAGCGTACTTTCCAAATATCCCTTAACTATACTATTCCCTATAAATATCATATTCATTCAACTCAGCTTAAAATTCTCATATGAGCATTGACAAATCTTTCTACTAATGTCGGAAATAACTTAATCCCTTCGCCGTGATCAAGCCTAGCTGTAAGTCATAAAAAAATACAACATGCCAGACCACGCTATTATTCTAAACCATATGATGCAATCTTTTATATCTCCTTTAAAATCATATCCTAGGCATAACATGCCTTACCACTTTAAGGACTACTCTGAACTCTTAATGTGAAGTCGCTAATGCATATGGAGACCTTCCACTACAATCTCAAAACGTCATTCAAGCCTAATTTATAACCGCATGTTAACTTCAAGGCAAACACCCATAAATATATACTTCACATAGTTTCTAAACTATTATCAATATAACTCCCACGCGCTATCCTTAAAACATACACACACAAACTTTTCCACTAACCATCACATGTATCAAAGACTTTGCCCCAAATCTTACTTCATACTTATGGCCGTATCTAAACAAGCATACTATGATCTTCCATCAACAAGAACATTTACATCATCACCACTATCATTGCATAGGGTAGGTCACAAAAAGGTTAAAACATAAGACCCTGAAACACGAAAAGATTTTTATACGGGACTGAGCACACTATAAAGAGTGAGTACATGCGTCATGAGTTGTATGACCTCAACTAGAATTCATAACATAAGGAATGTGATTCCGACTTCTTGAATGAACTAGAACTCATTATCTTAGAACTGGAAGAGTACGTGACTCTCTATCATATATAGGAATCATGAACTACTATCACAGAATTGGATCGTAAGGCATGAGTAAGCATCCGAATAACAAAAAAAAATACTGAGGAGGAATGGGTTGAGATTCACCCTCGCTTTCTGATGTTCTAAATCATACTGCATCATTACTAGAATCTGAGAGCCTTACTTGGTCATTCATTTTATCATCTCCCGCTTAGCGTCAAGTCATCATCTAGAGTTTGGGAGATCCCTTACCAGATTCTAACTGAAATACACTTACTGCACTCTAGGGTCTGAAAGAAAAAAAATGACAATACATGCATATCGTAAACTTAACCCGAATGACTACCTTCTGGGATACACTCTATCTTTCCATAGCCACCAATAGTCATAGTATAATGCTTGCACACTTATTTCTATCTGTTCAACCTTCAAAACTCAAACTTAGATTCTAACACTTAACATGGCTATTTAGATCACCATATACCATCTAACTAGTCTTTCTCCACTTAACAATTCAATGGTACCACTAGCCACACAAATTATGTAATAGTCTTAGAAGAATATGCCGCAACCTCATATCACCTTGGCATACTTCTACACCATACCTACAACATTATACTTCATTACGAATCAATTTAAACTTAAGCCATTTCATACACCGTTCAAGTCTATTAGATCACTTTCATAGAACTAACATCATTGATCAAGAAATCATCACATCCACCTTTATGAAGTTCAACTATTCAAACTTAATGTCTAGTGCTAAACATGATTTTACAACCCAACCTTACGCATGATTCTCACTTGGAAACCATGAAATAAACATCAAGAAATACTAGTACACTAGAACTTCATAACAACAATAATCGACCTTGACCTTACGGTCTTCCTTATCATAACTCATTTGCACGTACTATTTCAACACATCAAGCCTACTAATATTTGTTCCCACAAACATACATCATTAATCTCATGCCACTATTCTTACATCCACATCCTACGTTAAATTCAAGCCTATAGTCTAGTATCAATCATTTATCATCACTGAATATGCAACATAATACACTAGTCCATTCAATTGGGATATTCTACCCAAATACCTCAAAAGAGAATTTGCTATATACTTTCCCCACAAGTAGTACTAGTTCACAACTACCAATGAAAAGAAGGTCAAGGTGTAAAGTCACATAATATACATGATTAACCTTAATCTGATATTATAACCCTATATAATCTTATCTACTTATACGGATTTCTCACCTCATACTACTCACTCAATCATACATTTAAACTACCTTAAATTTCCACAACAACCATGAGTCTATAATTATAACTTACTGGCTAGTATAGCCGTTTTTTCACATTTCAAGCAACTGACAAATCACCCTGACTAACAACTCTTTCTCTACCTTCTACTAACTAACACACAAGGACAAATCACCTCATTACCAACTCCATCCCATGCACACACACTTAGGTACACATACGTCAAACCAACACAAGAACAATAAGTTGGACAACAAGTTGCTAGTGAATTGAAATAGGCCTTACACGACTTCACTAGACTTTGGTTTTGTATTTTGAATAAAAAGAATGATAAATCAGCTATGCTAGTGAATTGAAAGAGCCCCACACGACTTCACTAGACTTAAAATTTTATTTTTATTTTCTTAAAAAACACCATGATAACAAGATTACATGTTACAAGAGATAGAAAATTGACACATAATATTTAATGGTCTAAGAATATATATTTTATTCTGTATAAATGAAAATCTGAGTAAAACACTTCTCCCATGAACTACCATACCATCTACACGTGCTACTAGCAACCACATTAGTTTATCACTATAAAGGGGTAAATCATCCTCAAACATCAGTTACTACAGAAATATTTATTTACACAAAAATCACCCTCACTGTGACCTCTAAACTTGTGACTTCATTTTATCAACTTCTTGGTCCCATATTACTACCAATAGGTCATGACACCGAAACTTTAACTTGTACTACTATTCGGGTGGAAATACAGCTCCAACATTCTGCTATACCTTATTACCTCTAAAGCGTTACACTGGCAACGTAAGTTATAAAAAAAAATTAAATACACTTAATACTGCAGGCTGAAAAGCACAATTTCATCAAAAATCAAGGTTTACACTAGAACCAACACGCTCTGAAGCACTAGCGGACTCTTCTCAAGTCCTTACAAAAAAAATCTTATATGATTCGATCAGAACGAGCCATACCATTTAGAATCTAAGCTTCTGTACTTGAATCGGCCCAATGTTGAGACATGTCTGAGAATGTTCAAGTAAGGAAAGAATTAGGATGACTGTTACTTTCGTATGGGTGACACCATAGCATGAATTTAAGTATGAAAGAGGAACATTCTGACTCTATAGCACGAACTAGAACATAAAGAAAGGGAAACATTCCTAAATGCCTAGTAGCCTCTACTTATAAGTGTGGCGCGCTACATACCCATAAATAAGACTCTACCCGACACGATTTCGCAGACACCCTGGGACCATGAACCATGATTTGATACCAAGTTTGTCACCACCCGAACCAGGGCCCTGGCCGTGATGAGCATTTCGAAACATGGAGGCCTGAAACACCCCTATCTATCTGGTAATCATGGACCTCATATGATCAAAGTAATGCGGAAGAAACACAATAATTAGAAAACATGGTCATAAATATGAAAAGAAACAATAACGGAGAAATAAAGTTCCCCCAACATCAATCAACCTCTAAACAACTGTCTGAGAAAATCTCTAACAATTGACTGAGTCAAGTAACAGTATATAAATTGGGACAAGGCCCCCAGTAGACCCCAAAACTAAATATAAGAATAAAAGGACTGTAGGACATAAGACCTTCCGAAACATAGAAGGCTCACTACTTGATTCTGCGATCTGTCGGAAGAAATTTACTGGTTATATGGACCCCTAGACTATGCCTCCGAACCTGGGAGTGAAGGAGGTCAATACAAAAGCACTAGTATGCAGAGAAATCAAAACAGAAGTATAATATTTTTACACAATATAGGTGAGAGCCATTATAAAACAGTTTCATATCAAATCATTTGAAAACACATAGGCATAATGTAATTATTTTCAATAACAATGAAATGCAACTGAGCTAAGTGGAATACCCTACATAATTTACACCAACTGTCAATCCTCGGTTGCTGTCGAGATTAGAGTATAAGTGAGGGAGAGACACACAAGACCACGAAGCATGGTGTCTTGACCCAATAGTAGTTCCCAAGATCACTTAGTCTGGGCTCCTACCTATAATCCTAATTTGGGAATGACATAAAGTCAAGTACTCAAGATCACTTAGCCTGGTACCAAATTCTCATGTCGGCAAACACGGTTTCCAGCGATGAGCCCTTACACTCAAATGCCTTCTTCGGACATCCACCTATCTCATTTAAAATCAATGTATTCAAATTTTATTCAAATCAATCACATGTCATACTCTGTAGGGTATCGTCATACCTGACTTGCAAGCTATCAATATCACATCATTCTTCTTATTCAACCATTGTATTCAACATAAATAACCTTCTCGTTTTTAAGTTAAAATCATATCAATTCTCAAAACATCTCATGTCATGCTCTTCAAGATGTTTTCAAACAATTTACATCATATGAACATTTAAAACAAATTCACATCAAGAGAGGAAACTTCATATCATTCATGCTCTCAAGTTAACATCTTTTCAGAATACATGCATATACATATATCATATAGCAAATTACTTTGGGAGTAGGCCTAAGGGCCAAATCAATATCATAAAACGTTTAAAAACATAATCATATTCGAAATTTCAAAACCCCCATTTGAAAATATGAATTTTTAAAGACCATGAGATTTTTGAGATAATCCCACGTACCTCTATATGCGAATATGATAGGTGCTTCTTGAAGCCTACGTTACGATATTCCAAATCTTCAATTTGTTTTGAAAACCCACGGTTGAATCTTGAACTAATTGAGTTTTTATTTTGAAATCCTAAGGAGTGTTCTTGAGATAATTTGATGAATATGATAATATTTTGGTGTTTGAGAGATTAAATCCCGTGTTGGTGGTATATATATAGGGGTGGAAAAGGACCATTTTGCCCTAAAAATGGAGTGTTTAAGTGACCTAAAACCTTTACATAGGAGCTACCTATGCTATCGCCTATTTTTACATAGGCTCCGCCTATGCTATCGCCTATATTTACATAGGCGCCGCCTATGCTATCACCTATGTTTACATAGGCGTCGCCTACTACTTTAAAAGGCCATAACTTCTTGCTCGGGTGCCGGATTTTAGAAAAATTGGTATCGTTGGAAAGCTAACTCGAAGACCTATCATTTGACACATAGTAGGCTCTCTAATTCGACATATACAGAGAGTTATAGTTGATGGAAGCTGGCACAAATTACAACATCCACTAAAACTTAATCGATCGAAATAGTTTCAACTCGTCTTTGAGTTGAAGGACCTCTATGGTCTAAATTCAATCTTTAATGGATTCACATACTATGAAAATAATTAACATTCCATATTGGCATAGGATTTATAGCTTTGGGATTATCAATGCATCGGAATCATAGTCTATATTGTAGCCCGAAATGTAGGGTGTTACAGTGTTAGTTAGCGCTGGTGCTAATTGTGATAGATGAGTTGGTTGATAGTAGAGATTGACCGTTTATAGTAGATAATGGTGGTGGCGTTGGCAATGGATATAATTAGAATAATTAAAGTGGTAGGTGTGGTAGTGGATAATAGTACTGGCTGGTAGAAATGTTGTTTGTCAATGGTGGTTGGTGGTGGTGAATGGTATTTGACAATGGTGGAGGCAACAAAAGTGGTTGGTGGTGAAAGAGGTGGTTAGTGGTGATAACTTATGATTGTGGATAATGTGCTAGTGAGTATTATCAAACACAAAATATATCTTAATGATATTAAGATTTGATTCCATATATGAATGATTAAGACATATTCAGACCCATTAAGAGATAAATCTTAATAAAAGTAAATGCACTTAATGATTTGAGGTTTGAACCATTTAGATTCAAACCTTCATTAACTACATGGGGCCTTAAACTGTATAGACAGAGTCATGTGCTTTGGGATGGTTATAAATAGAGCTATATGCTAAGGAAAATGGGTGGGGGCGAGTTAAAAGCTTTGCTATGTAAATCATTTCACCTTATTTGCTTTAATAAATCCAATTCATGGACAACTATATTGTTATATTTTTATTTTAGGCCTACAAGGTCTCAAAAGTCAAGTATGAGTCCACAAACATAAAATTAAAATTTTATTTGAAAATTCTGATACACATAATATAAGGAATTCAAATGTAAACTTTCAGCGAAAATGAAGCTCGATAGACCTTAAAATCATAATTCAATTTATAACTTCGCCTTAAAATTCTCAACATTTTCCTATTTGAAATCCTAATTTAAAGGTGAAATCATCAATGAAGTATTAGAGAATGCATAAAAAGGTTAAGAATCATGTCCAATGAAAAATCTTGAAAATCCTCTTTTGAATCTCCCAAAAATGCTTTTCAAAGATCCATAAACCGAGTTAGAGGTTTATATTTGTAATGGAAGTTTAAATCTGCCTAGGTAACAAAATGCCCTTCGCAAATGCAAAGAGGAACAACTCCAATCCTTCCCTTACACGGAGGAGAATTCCCTCAACCCAGACCCAGCTGACCTTTTCCAAATGCGAAGGCTAACTTTATCCCTTCTTCACGAATGCGAAGAAGGCACTGCTAGCACCATAAAATAGTAAAATGAGGAACAAGTTAAATTTTAAAACTCCGAACGGACTCTCAAGATTTGTTTGGAATTTCGTGAACACAAACCAAATGTGCTACTAGATTAAAAATGACATTCTAGACCTATTTGAACCATCAAACTACCAACCTGAATTCATTTTGACCAAATATTTATCAAGGTTAACTCTTAAGTTCAAAATTTCCAAGAAATGACTCAAAACTCTTCTGAATGCCTCAGGACCGGTACCAAGTGTCGAACTTACCCAAAATCACCTTTTGGACTTAACAAAGCTGTTAAAATTTTATTTCGAGCTCATCTTTATCAAATGTTGGCTTTGGTCAAACATATCCATCCTCCAACCTTTCAAAATAAAAAACTCATTCATTTACCTCAAAAACCATACTTCCCACCCCAATAAACCACAAATTTCATATTAAAACTATTGGAAGGAGAAAAACTGTTAAGACATGAATATCAGAAAATGGTTATGGGGTTGGTACATAACTCCTTAAACATAATAATAAACAAGATACATAAACTATCATAAAGATTGGGATATTTTATCGCATGTCCAACTCAATCTCTGAAGTAGCCTCCTTAATTAACTGAACGATGCCACCACCAAACTTTTATTGAAAATAATTTTCTTGGACATCTACTATTGAATCTGCTTATCTAATATAGTCGTGGATTCCTCTTCAAAAGTCAAATTTTAATTCAAATCCACCAATTCTCATTGAATCACATGAGAACCATCACAATAATGTTTCTTCAATGTAGACACATGGAAAATAGGATGTACAACCGAAAGACACAGAGGTAAGGCCAACCTACAAGTTGTCTCCAAATATATTAAAGAATCTCAAACGTGTCAATAGACCTCAAGATAAGCTTGCCTTTTTTCCAAACCTCATCACACCCTTCATAATTTATACTTTCAATAATACCTTCTATCCAACCATGACCTCATAATCTCAAACCCTATATATGCATATCGATTTTTCCTACTTTCAATTGTGAGAAGCCTGTCTTGAATTTATTTTACCTTATCCATAGAATATCTCAATAGGTATGAACTCCACAATCTAACCTCAAAAGCATTGACCCAACCAATAGGAGATCTGCACTTAATATCTCAATAGGTATGAACTCCACAATCTAACCTCAAAAGCATTGACCCAACCAATAGGAGATCTGTACTTTCTACCATATAAGGCCTCAAACAATGGTATCTGAATGCTAGAATAATAACTTTATTGTTATCTAACTCTACCAAAGGTAAAAAAGCTGTCTCAGTGACCTCTAAAATCAATAATATTTGCTCAAAGAATGTCTCTAACACTTAAATAATACTCTCAGACCATTTGTATGGGGTGAAATGTTACACTAACCTCCACCTGAGTACCTAACTCATATTTTAAGGACTACTAAAAATGTGATGTGAACTAAGTACCACTATTTGAAATGATAGAAATAGATACACTATGCAAATGAATAATCCCTTGAAAGTAGATCTTAGCGAATATTTTAGGTATTCCATATTGGCATAAAGTGTGCTGATTTGGTCAACCTATATATTGTGACTCATATAGCATTAAACTTCCCCAAAGTCTTAGGTAACCCAACTACAAAGTATATAGCAATACTTTCATACTTTTGCTAAAGTATAGGCATCCTCTGAGCAATACACTCGACCTTTGGTTCTCATACTTGACTTGTTAACTATTCATATACTTAGATACAAAGTACACGATGTCCCTCTGCATCTTATACTTCCAATAATGTTATTCAAATCATGACACTTCTTGTTTACTCCCGGATGAATGGAATACCTCAAATTGTGAGCTTTCTCCATGATAAACCTAGTCAAATCATCAACTCGAGATACACAAATCTGACACTAGATCCTCAAAACTTCTTTGTGGTCAAGAATTGCTTTATTTGCTTCATTTTTCAACACTTTGTCCAATTATACATAATTTCTCATCTTCAAACTATATAGATTAATTTTTTCCATCAAAAGTGATTGTACTTCAAAACAATCAAGAACTATATTAGACTTAGAAATATCAAGTCTCCCAGAAGCTATTTTCCAAACTTTGAACACCCATAGCTAAAGGTTGCTCCTCAACTAATGAGAAGGAAACATTACCCATATTCACTATATTTGTACTCAAGGAATCTGTCATCATGTCGGCCTTTCCTGGTGAAGTAAAGTCAAAATAAGAAGAGTTCAACAAAGCCTTAAGGTTTTAGCATCTCTTCACATTCGTCAGACCATTGAAAAGTAATATTCTTTAGATTCAATTTGGTTAAAGAATATGCAATATAAGAAAATCCCTTCATAAACCATTTGAAGTAACCTATTAATCCAACAAAATATTGAATCTTAGTAAGTGAAGTAGATTTAGTTCTATCTTAAACTTCCTCAATACAGATCTACTATGATCGCCTCCTTGAATACCATGTGTCCCAAAGATGCCATACAACGGAGTCAAAACTCACACTTCAAAAATTTGGCATTCAAATTCTCATCCTTCAACTTTTAGAGCATAATTCTCAAATGTTGTTCATGAGACTCATTATTTCTTGAATTTACCAAAATATCATCGATGAACACAATGATCAAGGTATATAAATAAGGCCAAAACACCTTATTCATCAACTTCATAAATGTCGTTGTGACATTAGTTGATCCAAAACACCTAACAAGAAACTCGTAATGGCTATTCCTAGTATTTGAGGACAAGTTATGGATGTTCGAAGCTCTAATTCTTAGCAGGTGATAATTGGAACTCAAATCAATCTAAATACTGAAGCACCTTGAAAATGATCAAATAAGTCATCGATTCATAGGGGCAGGGCCGTCTTAAGCATATTCGTGGCCTAAGGCAAAAATCAAGCGGAGGCCTTAAAAATTTTTTAAAAAACAACTTTTTTCTTATGAATTCTATTTTCAAAATTAAGAATCAATTTTTTCTAATTATTGTTTTATAAGTAATAATATAATCAATACATTTATTCTTTCTTAAGACAGTACACTAGATATATGAACTTCTACTAATAATTCTTTTATTTTATATAAAAAATAATTTTTTCTAAAAATAATATTCAATTTTTAAAAAAAATTATTTATATTATTTATATTTTCTTACAAAGTAGAGCCGCCCCTAGTATCAACTTCAATTGTATATAATGACATGGCTTTCTCTTTTGTGACATTAAAAATTACTTTATTTTTAGACTAATAGTTGGGAGTTAGAAGGAAAGCTAAATAAAGTCCAGTGACATTGTGTATGTAAGTACTTAGCTATAGTTTATGTGTTATGCAGGCAATCTAGGACTTGTCTTGTTAGTTATACCATTTCTTGATGATATTTTAGTTGCAGAAATGAACTTAAAACTTCTCTAGGGAATAAAAAGTAGTTTAGCCTATATGAGTCTTCGTAAAGTAAAATAATATTCGTAGAGATTGTTTGGTATATAGATTAAATTATTCCATGATTATAGTCTTGAGACTATAAGTATTCAACTAATTTATATGATATGGGAGTTGGAATAAAATAATTCCATATTTGATGAGATATGATGAGATATCCCAATAGTAAGACCTCATTTAATTGCACTTAATGATTATCTAAATCTAAAGGTTCAGACTTTAGCCATTTAGTACATTTGTTTTTCTAAAAGTCTAATCTCTTAATAGGTATGATTTGCTCTGATTTAGAAAAGAGTCTAAATAGTAAAACACTGGCAAGTGGTTTGTTTCTTTTCGACTGATTTTCAGTGCATAGTCTTCTTCTCCATAGAATCAGCACTTCTTCCTATCTTTCTATCACCGCCTGCTTTTCTCTTTTTCTCCAAGTATTATTGTTTCTCCAAATTCTCTTGAACCTGTAAGACTTAAAAACCTTTTATATGTATGTTGTTTATTAATTTATATATAGTATTGTGTCACATATATTTATTAAATATGATATGCTTCTCTAATAATGTCATTAGAACATTTGCGACCCTTTATTCCACTATCACAAGTCATAACCTTCATTGGTAGAAACGGATTTGAGAAAGTAAACAAACAACATAGGGCATAGGGGTGATGGGATTTATGGGGCAACTTGGAGGATGGGCGGTGGAGAATCTAAGCAGGTGTTTGACCATCAAAATAAAAAATATATTCACTTTACTTGAAATTTTGAAAATGAAGTTTCTTAAAAATTTAGAATTTAAGAAAAATGAATTATTTTTTGAAAATAAAAAATTATTTTTTTAAAAATAAATTATGATGACCTAATTTGTGAAATTTTACTTTTTATGAGATCTGACCATTTTACTTTCCCCTTAGTTGTCACATGTTGATTTTGGGGTGTGAGAATGGTTGACACGGTTTTCAATGTCTTCTGAAGGATTTTGGAAGAGTTTGGGTTTTTTCTGAGCCTTTAAAAGTTCTATAGTTGACTTCGGCCAGTATTTGATGTTGTGAGTATCGAATGACGTTTCGGACTATTTCATTAGACCCGAGATGTCGATTTTGGATTAGTAGACTAGTTGGTTCAAGGTCATGACTTTTAATTTGCGTTTAAATCCTCCACTTGAAAAGCTAGTTTTAATAAACTTTTAGGGGATCCGGGATTAATCTATTAAAAATAATCCATTTTTAAAAATCTAACATCATCATTGAGTCTAAAACATCAAATTTAACCAAGTAGTAAAGTTCATTTGCGTTAAATATAATTCTGAGTAAATTTCGAGGGGTCAATCGACAACTTTGCAAAATTACAAAGTTGCTAGTGCAGCCTCTGTTGCAGCCATAAGACCGCTTTAACGGTAGTCGCTTAAGAGGCAATGCCTCGCTTTAGCGGTCACTTTAAACAGTCGCCCGATTTCTAAAGAGGACACTTTACCGCTTTAGCGATGGTGTGCCGCTTTAGCGGAGCCAACGTTCCGCTTTAGCATTCATTTAGTTTCTTAAGTGGCCAACGCTGGATAAATATATATAGTTTGATTTTCGTCTATTTTTGGACCTCTAAGCTTTGGGAAAGATGATTTTCTAGGTTTCTTGATTATTTTTCGTGTAGGTAACCTCTAAGCTCATCTTTTCATTATTTATTAATTATATCTTTGAAAATATCTTTTAACCTCAATTTTAAAATGGATTTTGGGGTTTTCCTAGTAAAGCTTAAAATTAATTTTTTATTGATTCAATCCTCATTTTAACTTGTTTTCATGTGGAGTTTCAACTATAAATTCCTATAACCTCGGGGAATGGGTTTCTAAAAGAAAATTTTGGTTTTACCTCTTTCGTTTTCAAATCCATCTTCCAAACCCATTTAGGACTCATCTTAAATATAGTCGATATGGGTATCATTAGCTTTTTCTAATGTGTAGATAATATAATTGTATGTTTTAGCTAATTGTTAGATCGTTCGAAAGGGAAAGACTCCGTATTAAAGGACTTTGGTCTTGAATTTTAACGCTTAAAAGTAGGTTATAACTTAACTTTCTTCAAACTAGTTAATAAATCAGTAAAACAAACTATGAGTTTGAGAAAATAACTAAGGAAAATTTTAAATTTTCAATACTATTATTACTATTGTATATCCGTGTGGGGGCTTATATTCTTGTTGTTGTTGATTTGTGATATTATATATTACGTGTTGCCCGTATGGGGGCTTTGTTTGACATTATTTTCTTATTTATGCATTTAAATGCCTTTATTCTTAACGTAATGCCCGTGTGGGGCTTGAATAAATATCATAGGCCTTTTGAACATTGGTTGCCTTTATCATGATAGAACTGTATGAGTTATTAGTTGATATGATGTCTTACATGTATATTTATTCTAATGGTGCCGAACTAGAACTGATATGATAAAATGTTGAATATTGAGTTGATTTCTGGATTCACTTATACATGTATTGAATAGACTTTTCATATTATACCCTCATTTTATACATACATATTCATGAGATATCTATATCATCAAGGAGCACTATTTTTACAAAAAATGAGATATTTTCATAAAGATCTTGATTTGTGAACACAAGCCAGAGAAGTGGATGGAGACTTAAGATAGTATACAAATTATGAACCCCTCATGGTCTTATTTTTGGAGCATTGAGGCTTGATGTGATTATATATAAAGTCATGCAATGCTGTTAAAACTATTCGCTTTATCATTTATTGCATTGCATTTGCATATGCTATTTATGTGTTTTCTTTTATGTGTTGCTTGGTGTGTAATCTATTTCTATGTACCTTCATAAATGCTTGTTTTTATTTGATTTCATTTATATATTAGAACTGTTAGTGGAGACGATAAGAGCTACAGTTTGAAAACGTTTCTACTTACAGGTGACGTGCTCATAGTATTTCTTTACTTGTATTAGTTTCTATTTTTCTCAGTCGACCTATAATACCTACTAAGTATAAGTGGAACGAACTTATCCCCACTATATCCTTTTGGTATAGATTTTAGATCGAGTAATACTTTTGGCAGTTGAGTGTAGGTGGTGACTATCATATTCTCGAGGTACTGGTTTGCTCAATGGTTCAGACATATTTAAGATTTCCTCCTTTTAGTTGTCTTTATTTATATTTTTGGAGATAGACTATGTATTAATTAGGATTTTGAGTTGTATTACATGTTCTTACACTTGTGACACTACTTCTTGGACTTTATGGTATTTATTTCAAACTTTTTCTATGTTTTGTATATGTGTTGACTTGATTTATTCTTGAAGTCTCTTTTATTCCTATTTTTAACTACTCTTTGATTTTATTTCCTTTTGGGCGATTTACTTATCTACCAAGGGTTGGGTTAGGTAGATGCCATCATGATCTCAATTTTTGGATCATGAAAAATTAGTATCTAAGCGTCGGGTTCATCGATATTAAAAAAGGACAAACATGATATTTAGTAGAGTCTTACGAATCAGTATGTAGACTTCCTTATCTATCTTCAAGAGGATATAGGATGTCTTTAGGAAAAACTTCTTAATTTGATTTCCTATCGTACGGGTTATTCATACCTAATATTTTAAACTTGCATTTCATTCTTTTTTGTGTGCAAATGGTGAATACTTGGTCGAGGAATGCTACAAATATTGAGATAACACCGATAAGGGAGCCTTGGTTTGAGAAAGAGCCAGAGATTGTAGTCAAACTAGAGGTAGAGGACGGGCAAGAGGAGCCAGAGGTTGTGGTTGACCTAGAGGTAGAGGACGGGCAAGATGAGCTTCTCTAATCAGAGAAAGTGATATGAGAAGGACGTGATAGGGAGGCCTCTCTCGAGCCTGAGGTTAAGTATGCCAGAGATGACTATCAAATAGGGGGTAGAGACTAGCCCAGGTTCCACAGAGTTCAATTGATACCCTAGTGCTTTAGAATTTATTGATTTGTATTTTGAGTCGCTTGGAGAGAGTTCCCTTGAGTGTACCTAGTATTCCAAAGACTTTGAGTGTTGTTCTGCCATTTGTACCAATGTCTGCTTATGATATTCCCACTTTTGGGGTATGACCATCATATATGGTATCCCCGCATGTGAATTCATTACCTATTAGACTTACTATTCTCCTAGTTGCTTTATGTATAGTGATGTCTTCTGATGATCAGAAGAGGTTTATTCTCTTAGTTTCTCCTGAGCTTAATAGAGCGATCAACGAGGATGATTATCAATTTCTAATTGACTGTCAGAAGAACATACTTAATCTTGGATCTCTTGAGTCTCACGGAGTTACCTATTAGTTAACGAATGTGTCCAGGAATCGGTGGAGGTCTCTATCTAGTTATAGGCCTTTGGGTTTGCCAACTATAACTTGGGTTAAGTTTTCTAAGGCCTTTTTAGAGAGGTTTGTGCCATATAACTTGAGATATTAGATTCGGGATAAGTTCCATGTCTATTGCCGAGTATGAGGCATGCTTACATGCTTTATCCAGGTATTCATTCGCTAAAATCTTAATCGAATCAGAGAGGATTCATAAGTTTATAAAGGGGTTTAAGGGACCTTATCAGTTGGATACTATCCAGATGGTTATTTTAGGGGCTTCTTTGCAGAGCATTATTAAGCATGGAAAGTGAACCAAGTTTATTATTTAGGCTACTCAAGAAGGCACCAAGAAGGTTCGACAGAGCGAGTTCAGTGGTTGCGCTTCCTAAGGCAGAGATTTCTCAAGTAGAGATTTTCATAATCATCATGATAGGCTAGTTCAGGCTTGTTTATAGGGATCAGATGGTGGACCTTTAGGTTCTACAGTTTTAAGTAGCCAAGCATCAAGTTATGTGAGTGGGGTTTCAACATCAGTTGTTCTGGCCTGGGCGATCGTCCTATTTTTTACTAACCCTTCAAATTGAGTCAGACATTAGAGGATGCAATATATGTAATAAGACTGTCTATTTTTCCAAAAATTATCCTCAACGTATGTATGGACCTAATCAGTAGGATTCTCAGCTTCAGTATTAGCCTACTCTGATATCTGCAATGAAAGGTGTCTTGTAGAGTGATAGAGGCGATTCTAAAGGTACGATAGGTAGAGATAGGGTGTTCACAAGGTTGCTCAATCTAAGAGTGGATGTGGACTGTGCTACATTACCAAGGAGACACGAGGTAGAGGCCTCTAATATAGTCATTATATGTTTGTTTCAATTTTCTACAGTTCTACTTTTGTGTTATTTGAACCTGGGTATACATTTTTCTATGTGTCTACATATTTTTGCTTCTAGTTCCAATTCTTCTTGTGAGCCCCTTACTATGCCTCTTCATGTTTCTACCCTTATCGGAGATTCTTTAAAGGTGGATCGGGTGTACCGATCTTGTGTAGTTACCTTTGCAGGATATGAGACTTAGGTAGACTTAATTATACTAAATGTTATTGATTTTGATGTTATCTTAGGTTTGGATTGGTCATCTCTCTATATGATATTTTGCATTGTTATGCCAAGACCATGAATTTAGCTATTTTGAGTGAGCTTAGATTAGTTTGGAAGGGTACTCTTAATTTGGGTATGAAGGGATTTATATATTTTCTATATGCTCGTCGCATAGTAAAAAAAGGGTGTTTTTCTTACTTGGCTTATGTCCCTGATACTAGTATTGCCTCACCGCCTCCTATGGATGCTATTCAGGTTGTTCGTGCGTTTATGGATGTGTTTCCTTGATTTTGATGGTGTTTTGAGGATTGGTGATCGAGATTATATGTCGAGAGTTGGTGGATAGGTAAAATTTATTTTGGAGAAACATTATTCTAGATTTTCTATTCATCCAAGGGTAAAAAAATATTTCATGATTAAAGCAACATTTCTGGTAGGGTGGTATGAAGAAGGTTGTAGTAGGCTTTATAGCTCGTTGCTTATGTTGTCAGCATGTAAGAAGGATGTAGCTAACTTTGTAACACGTTGCTTGAGTTTTCAGCTGGCAAAGGCCGAACATCTGAGGCTGGGCAGTTTCTTCAGAGATTGCATATTCTTGATTAGAAGTGGGAGCATTTCATTATGGACTTCGTGAGTGGGTTGTCTCGTACTTCGCATAGTTCTGAAAATATTTGGATTATCATGGATTGATTTATCAAATCAACATATTTTATTTGTGTTTAAATTTTTTCAGTCTCGAGAGGTTAGCTCGTATCTATGTTTGAGAGGCAGATCATTTTTATGGGATACCCGCATCTATTATTTTTGGCAGAGACTCAATTTTCACTTCTAGTTTCTGGAGGATTTTTAAAGAGAAGTTGGGTACTTAAGTTGAATTTACCATAATTTTTCACTCCCCGACTGATGTCAGTCGGAGTGGACTATTTCGGTTTTGGAGGACATATTCTGTGCATGTGTTATAGACTTCGGTGGTCAGTGGGAGAAACATCTAGCCTTAGAGGAGTTTGATTATAATAAAAGCTACCATTTGAGTATTGAGATGACACCTTTTGAGGAACCGTATAGTAGGTGTTGCCGATCTTCGATTGATTGGTTTGAGACTTCTAAGGATAGGCTCTGTGGTATCGACTTGCTTTGCAAGTCTTTGGATAGAGTTTGGGTGATCCAGGATAGACTTTGGGCAGAACAGAGTAGGGACAAAAGTTTTACAGATCGTAGGCTTCATGTTTTGAAGTTTGGAATTAGTGATTAAGTTTTTCTTTAAGTGTTTCCCATGAAAGGCATGATGAGGTTCGGGAAGAGGGGCAACCTCAACCTCAGATATGTCGAGTCATTTGAGATTCTTTGGTCAGTTGGGGAAGTAGCTTACGAGTCGTCCTTGCCCCTATACTTTTCAGTCATTCATCCAGTCTTTCCTATAGCTATGCTACAATGATACATTCTAGATGAGTCTCATGTGATTTATTGGGATTCAATTCAGTTAGATAAGAGGTTAACCTTTATAGAGGATCCAATTTCTATATTAGCCTGGGATGTTAGGTGATTGTGCTTTAGAGAGATTCCTATAGTTAAGGTTAAGTGGAGACACTATCCCATTAAGGAGGCTACTTAGGAGGGTGAGTCTAACATTTATAGCAGTTACCCCCAACTTTTTACAGATTCAGGTAGTTCCTTTATCTTTTAGTTCAAGGGCGAACTAAAGTCTTAGCGGTGGATAATGTAGTGACTTAATTTGTCAACTTTTACTTTTTATGTAATTTAACTAATTTTTCCTTCTCTGTAGTTGCTTCATGTTAATTTTGGGGTGTGAGGATAGTTGACATGGTTCCAATGCCTTTGGGAGGATTTTGGGAGATTTTATTAAGGCTTTAAAAATTTCTATAGTTGATTTCAGTCAAAAGTTAATGTTTTGAGTGTTGGATGACAATTTGGATAGTTTCATTAGATCCAGAACATCAATTTTAGGTTAGTAATGGAGTTGGTTCAAGGTTGGTACCTTTAGACTCCATTTCGCTCCTTCGCTTGGAAAACTAGTTTTAATAAGTTTCTAAATGTCTTGTAATACCCCGAAATCTGATCCCGAGAGGTCACACGATGCTCAAGGCTATGAGTAGCCCCAAGCTAACCCTTTAAGCCCGCTACTAGGTTTGGACCTTACTTCAAGATAAACTAATCAAGCAATAATACTGTATTATATCAAAACTGAGCTGGAATAAATTGAAAACACTCTCTAAATAACAAATACTGAAAGTTTGGAAATCAACTAATAGTCTAACAAGCCTCTACTACTAAAGAACTAGAGAGTCGATTGGACATACCCCGAACTGACTCTAGCTAAACTTAAAATGATAAATCAAGTACTATAAAAGCTGGAAATATAAAGAAGTAGGCCCTCAAATCATGAGGATTCACCAACTGTGGGAGCGTACATAGTGATCCTCGAACTACTCACGTTGTTGATACTAAGCACCTGAACCTACATTATAAGACAATGTAGCACATAGACATATATATGGATCAACACTTTGAGGACGTACTGAGTATATAGGGGTGCAATGCAAAGAAAACATAATCATACTTTATAAAGACAATACATGCTAAATGTAAATAACTCACATAAGCTGGATTGTCTAAAATACCGAGATCTGAAATCATGCGTAGCAAATCAAGCTTTGTAAATCTAGTAAGTCATAACATTTAGTTCCAAAGGCTGTACTTATACTTTCTTTTTAAATCATGCTGGCTAAGTGTAGAAATAACTCACGTTTAATTCTGAAATCTGCAAAAAAAATAAAAGCTATAACCATTATCTTTTCGTAGAGCATAATCTGAATAAATATGTGAGCCTTTACACTTAGTCTTATAAAATCTTTTCTATCATTCTTTCCCTTTGAAACTTAGAAACTTTACGAGCTTTGGAAATTTGGAAATTTGTGACTTAGGGATTTTCTTCTAATCGACATAAACCATGTGAGGTGACATGGAGTCCAACGTTTTGCCCACATTAGGGAGAGCTATTCTACCTTTGCCATCGAAATATAACCTTCACTTAAGTTATCACTATCTTAGCCTACTATGGGAAAATCATAAACTTACAGTGGCACGTAGTTCTGGGGCATGAGATCTTGGAATCATACCCAACTCAGTGCTAAATACTACTCCCATATTTATTGCTCAGAACTTTTTGGAAATCCACCTTAAATTAGCACAAGGGTCTATAATGAAAACCAATTATGCTTCTCTTTGCTTTAAATCATAAATAATGTAGATTCCTATCTTAGCTTAGGACCGGAAGATCAATCTTTCTTTAAAATCTGAATGCTTTCTTGTTAAAGCATGCTAATAATATACTCTTCATGAAATATCAAAATTCATACTTGGGTTTAAAGCATATGTACTTAAATGATCACAATTTCATAATGAAGCTTAATTCTCAACAATTATCTTAGAAATACTTAAAAATATCAATTCACAAAAGGTATTTGCAATTCATGATATAAATCCTCAATTCAAAGCATAAATAGGTGGGATAAATATGCAATTCAAGGCTTAAATCAGTTATAATTTCATAAACTTAAAACAAGATACTTTGGGTATAAACCCCAAGTTGCAAATCATGTAATCTTTAATAAAATTCAAGTTTTTTGGCACAAGAACGAAAGATTTGTTCTTTTTCAAAACCCACATACCTTAGACGATGAACTAGATGAAGAGGCTTGGTTTAAAAGTCCTATTTGTGCCCTTGAATGCTGATTCTTAGAGTCTTTGATTTGGAAATCTTGAAAATTAAATTAGTTTGAAAGAATAATGGTGAACTTTTGGGGATTATTGAAGTTGGATATTGAAGCTTAGAGTTTTTACTTGAGAGAAATTGATGAAGAATGAGCATATTTTGCTCAATAATGCCTTTAATCGTCTGTTTTCACGATTTGGGGGAGTAGGTAAAAGACCAAACTGCCCTTGGGATTTAAAATCTGGAACTGGAATGCCGTTTAAGGCTTTACCATGATACGGTGAGTGTGTCATCATGATACCCACCGTGATGCGGTGGAATCACGGTGACTTGTTGGATATTGACAGTTGTTGTTTTGAGGTTCACCGTTACACGGTGCAATCGCGGTGACCCACTGAAATT
This sequence comes from Capsicum annuum, assembly GCF_002878395.1. Taxonomy (NCBI): domain Eukaryota; kingdom Viridiplantae; phylum Streptophyta; class Magnoliopsida; order Solanales; family Solanaceae; genus Capsicum; species Capsicum annuum. The sequence continues at coordinate 30,528,519 of NC_061114.1, forward strand.
CGACAAACATCGATTTAACCTATACCTTGATGTGGTGGCCTTCTCATTCTTATTCTCACCAAGATACGGTGGAATCGCAATGAGCTACTACAAATTCACGAATGTAGATTTTTCCCCCATCACGATGCGGCGACTGCCCAGTTGGCACACTGCTTACTAAAAATGCCCTAATTTCTTCACCGAATGTTGGTTTTGGGCGAATTTGGTATCGATGGAAATCTTATTCAATTTTCCACACAATGAAAAGTTGAAATCAAGAAAATTCTATATGAATTAGATATTATTCATTTTGGAAGCCATCCCTTAATATTCTAGGAATGAAATTAAGCTAAAAAAAGTTTGGGGTATTAAGATATCTCTCCTTTGGAAAAAAAAATAACCCACAAATGTGGCTAGAGAAATTGAGATGCTAAAATGTAAGACCCCGCAAAGTTTTCTCGTAGTTTTTAGCCTTAGAGCATGTCAAATGAAGCGTAATTTCGGCTCTAAAATATGTAGGAGTGACTCCTAAGTGAGTATCATGTTAACCATATAGAATTTCCCTAATTTTGATTTTTTATCACATAGGAAATTTGATAAGCTTTCTGTCAATATAAGATTTTTCCAAATTAGATACCCGGGTAAGAAGTTATGGCTAATTTAAGATCTAGTCATAAAATCGTGTCATTTTAGTGCTTGGCGCATCGCGGAGAGGGTCGAATTGGAAATTGTCAAATTCTAGTGGAACTCCGTGATATTGGCACATTGCGCTGAGGTTCCAAGTCCCAACCTGTGGGAAAATATGATGGCTCCGCGTCACGGTGACTCCCATATTGCCAATAGTCAATTTCTAGTGAGCCACCGCGATAAGTGGTGCGTCGCGGTGACCCCTTAAATCGGGTTTCCAGTTTAATTTTTCCAACTTCGTACAGATGTTAAAAGGGGTATTTTGGATTTTTTCCAAGCCTATAAAACCGTGCAAACACCAAATCAAAGTCATTTGAAAGCATTCTTTGAGGTTTTTCTGAAGTTTTCTCTCATAAAAATCCCTAAGTATCCAAAACCTCTTCCAAGAATCTCAAGAATCTACCATAGATTTTTTAAATTGAGTAAATATTCAAGGTTCCCAAGTCAAGGGTCTCAAGAACCCTCATTCAAGAGTACGAATAGAGTTCCAAAAGTGAGAGTTCATCCAAAGCTTCTAATTCAAGGTATGTGGAGTTTTGAATAAGGGAAACCCTTTCACCCTTGTGTCCAAAAGGTTTATTTACATCATGAATTTCCTAAAATCTATGAGGTTTTTACATGAATTTGAATTGGGGGTTTTCACCCATTATTATTGAATCCATTATCTTGATATTTCCCATGAATTATGAGTTAAATGGCATGATTTTTACCTGTTTTATTGGGAATTTTACAGCTGGGTATAAACCCCATGATTTTACTCCTAGAGAAGCTAATATTTGCAATGTTGAGATATTGAAGCATATGACTATATTGAGATTTTGAGATAAATTGCTGATATTCCTAGATTTCCACATGATTTATGAATCTATATGCTATATATTATGCTTTTGATGAGCTTTAACTTGATATTGAATTATGGGTTAGTAAGCCCTATTTGAGACTTGTGAAATTATGAACTCTTGTGTTATAAGCACCCATGATTTGAGTATTTTGAGATGATTGAGAAATGAATTGACCTAATGATTCGAAAGCTTTGAAATCCACTTCAACATATGAGATTATCGATTTGATTATTGGGTTCGTGGTGAACCATAAGATTAGTCTAAAAGTGGATTTTTATGAGATGAGCGTAGATAATCTAAAGGGAGTAGTACTTAGCACCGAGCAGGTAAGTCACTATGGTTTCTTACCCCAAAACTACATGCCATCGTAGGTTGGGCCTGGGGCCGAGTTTTGTTAGTAATTACTAGACCTAGGTTATACTCCCTAACAAGAGTATGACTCTCCTCCTCAATGTGGGGTCTCCTCCTTAGAAGGACAAAACGTTGGACTCTATGTAGCTCGCATGGTTTATGTCTGTTACGGGAACCTCCCTTGCCCTTTTAAACTTTGAAAGTTGATACTTATTTTCCCTTCCTATGAGTTATTTTCCTAAAGGGTGGAATTGCAAGTTTGTTCCCTAATTAAAGTGCTTCCTTGAGATGGGTTATTTCCCTAAATGCAAGTATCTTTCCTTGATATAGTAATTTTCATAAAGCTTTGAGATAACTTATTTCCTTGAGCTAGAATACTTTTTCATTTGAGATATAATGATTTTCCTAAAGCTGGAAATGAGATATTTTCCTAAGGTGAATTAAATGCCTTCAAATATGTTTCCAAGTCATATGATTCTGAATTCCAAGTATATGAGTTCTAAATAATTATGAAATATTAAGCAGTAAAGAGGTTTTATTCTCCATGAGACATATGCATGAGTTGAAAGTATTGTTTAAAGTCCCTTAGCCTCTGGGTATTGAGAATAAGAGAAGATTTATGATTTTTTTAGGGTTAAAGAGTGATGACTCACAAGATTTGTGTTGCATGCCTCATTCTACATGATTTATGAGCTTTATATTTTGTGCGTGTTCAAGCCATGCGAGTCGTCTCATTTTGCATACATGATTTGATTGAAGAAGATCGGTACTATTTTTATACATATGCATTCACCCCCGTATACTCAGTACATTTTGAAGTACTGATTCACATATATGTCTATGTGCTATATTGTGTTATAATGTAGGTTCAGGTGCTTAGTCCCAGTCTCATCCGTGATTCTTTGAGTACCTTGCCTACGTTTTCTGCAGTGGTGAGTCCTCATGGTTTGAGGACTGATCTTCAGATATTTTTTGTATTTGAGAGACTATGTTTTATCTTCAGTTCATTTGGAGTCAGTTGGGGACCTGTCCCAACGACTCTCTAGTTTTTATTTTATAGAGGTTTTGTCAGACTAGTATCATACTTGTGATGTGTCAAGGGTTTGATATTGTGGTTTTGTTGAGATTTCTCTATATTGTGTTCATATGGACCGAGTATATTTCCCATATTTCCTTTTATGTGATATAACTATGTGAGTGTTGAGTCTATTTCATCTTAAATTAAGTGTTATTGGTTGAAGGCAGCTCTAAGGGTTAGCTTGGGGCTACTTATAGCCTTAAGCACTGTGTGACGTCCTGGGAGATGATTTCGAGTCATTACAAACTTGGTATCATAGCCTAAGGTTTCTAAGGAGTGCTAGGGAGTCAGACAAACCATGTTGAGTAGAGTCTTGATCATCGGTGTGTACCACGCCACATCTATGAGCAAGAGGCTACGAGATGTTTTAGGAAAATGTTGTTTTTTTATTCAGATTCTATCATGCCTATAGTTTTTCCTCTTATCTAATGGTTTATGTTCTTTTATTTTTAGTAACTGCCTCTTCGAAGAGTGAATGTATGTAGGAACAATGATGAGCAACCCCCACCTATTGATCCTTTGAATGAGATGATGTCCCATGCTGAGTTGGCATTAGCCCAAGCGGTCACCACAAATGTTTGAGCCAATAATCAAGCCCCAATTGCTAATCAACAGGGTGGTGATGTAGCCACGGGTAGTATTTGTGACTTTATGCGGATGAATCCGCCGGAGTTCTATGGGTCCAAGGCGGACGAGGACCCACAATTATACTTGGAGTAGGTAACGAAGATCACTGATGGGATGCATGTTTCGGAAGAAGAAAGTTTTAAGTTGGCATCCTATAGACTGAAGGACATTGCTTATGATTAGGTTGTACCATGGAAGAAGGGTAGAGGTGAGAATACCGATCCTATGACTTGGCAAGTATTCCAAGATGCCTTCTTTGACCAGTTCTTTCCACTTGAGATGAGGGAGGAAAAAATTGAGGAGTTCATGCACTTGAGTCAGGGCTCCATGACCGTTAAGGAGTACTGTTTGAAGTTCAATCAGTTGGCCAAGTACGCTCCTAATTTGATTTTTGACACTCGGGCTAGTATGAGTAAATTTGTGACCGGTGTTTCTTGGATGGTACTGAAGGAGTGTAGGGCTGCAATGTTGCATAAGAATATGGATCTAGATAGGTTGATGATGTATGCCCAACAGATAGAGACGGATAAGCTTAGAGAAAGAGATAGAATGAGGGATAGTAAGAGGGCTAAACCTGAACAACATGAGTTTAGCTGACCTAGGTTCCATGGAGGGAATCACCCCAAGTTTCAGAGACAACCGTCTATTCCAGTGACTTCTTCAGCTAGTGCTCCTGCGCCTAGAGGTAGGCTGGAGCAAGGGAGCGGGTCTTTCATGTCTGGATTGCAGAACAGTATTGGTAACCTGCCTCGTTATCCTCCTGGTGCCAAATATGGTAGGAATCACCTTGGGAAGTGTTTAAGAGATTTGAGGGGTTGTTTTGATTATGGCAAATAGGGCCACAAACTTAGAGATTATCCCCATGATATACAGGAGAATAGAGATGCCCGATCTCAGGCACAGGTTGCTAGTGCACTAGCTCCAGTACTCTGTCCCACCTCTGCTTAGGGCACTTCTTTTAGCACCACTGGTGGTCAGTGCCAGAACAGGTTCTATGCCTTGCCACCCCATCGGGAGCATGAGGACTCTCCTGATGTTGTTACTTGTATGCTCCGGGTCTTTTGTCTTGATGTTTATGTGTTGTTGGACCCCAGGTCAAATCTCTCTTATGTGACCCCACTTGTAGCTGTGAATTTCAAAATTAGTCATTGAAAGATTCCTGAGCCTTTCCTAGTTTCTACTCCATTCGGAGAGTCAGTTGTTCCTAAACAAGTATATAGAGGTTGCCCTATTAGTGTGCTTTATAGAGTCATACCCGCTGATTTGATAGAGTTAGACATGGTAGATTTTGACCTTATTCTGGTATAGATTGGCTTCATTCTTGCTACGCATCTATAGATTGTCGTACCCGTGTGGTCAAGTTTCATTTTCCTGATGAACCAGTGATTGAGTGGTCCGGGAGCTAAGTATCTCCCAAGAGTCATTTTATCTCCTATATTAGAGCCACAAAACTAATATCCAAAGGTTGCATTTAACACCTAGTTAGAGTCAAAGACACTCAATCTGAGGCTTTAACTATTCAATCAGTCGATATTGTTAATGAGTTTCCAGATGTCTTTTTGGAAGATCTCCCAAGGTTACCTCCCGATAGAGAGATAAAGTTCAAAATTGACCTTCTTCTTGACACTCGACCTATTTCTATTCTGCTATACTATATGACACCCGCAGATCTTAAGGAGTTGAAAGAGCAACTCAAAGATCTCTTAGATAAAGGTTTCATTAGGCCTAGTATTTCTCCTTGGGGCGCACCTGTGTTATTTGTGTGGAAGAAGGATGGATCTTTGTGTATGTGCATTAATTACCGTAAACTGAACAAGGTCACAGTAAAAAATAAGTATCCTCTTCCAAGAATTGATGACCTGTTCGATCAGTTGCAAGGTTCAAGTCATTTCTCTAAGATAGACCTTAGATCCGGCTATCATTACTTAAGGTGAGGGAATGTGATATTCCAAAAATGACCTTCCAGACCTGCTATAGTCACTTTGAGTTTCTAGTCATGTCTTTTGGGCTAACCAATGCCCCAACAACCTTCATGGACCTCATGAATCGACTGTTCAAGCAGTACCTTGATATGTTTGTCATTGTATTCATAGATGATATCCTTGTGTACTCCCGTGATGAGAATGACCATACGAATCATCTTAGAATTCTCTTGAAAAATCTTAAAGATCACCAGTTGTTCGCCAAATTCAGTAAGTGTGAATTCTGGCTAAGGTCTGTAGCCTTTCTAGGTCATGTTATTTTGGCCGAAGGTATTAGTCGATCCCCTAAAGATAAAAGCTGTGAGAAATTGGCCTAGACCTATCTCTCTGCCCGATATTAGGAGTTTCTTGGGTCTCGCTGGCTATTACTATTGTTTTGTTGAGGGTTTCTTTTCCATTGCGTATCCTATGACTCGGTTGACCCAAAAAAAAGTTAAATTCCAGTGGTTTGATTTCTGTGAGAAGAGTTTTCAAGAGTTGAAGACTCGACTCACTTCAGCCCCTGTATTAACTTTGCATGATGGTACTGATGGTTTTTTGGTGTATTGTGATGCGTCTAGAGTTGTTTTGGGTTGTGTGTTGATGTAGAGAGGTAAGGTAATAGCCTATGCCTCTAGACAGTTGAAGCCGAATGAAAAGAACTACCCGACATATGATCTTGAGTTAGCTGCTGTGGTCTTTGCTTTGAAAATCTAGAGACACTATACTTATGGTGTCTATGTTGATGTGTTCACTGATCATAAGATCCTGTAGTATATGTTCACCCAAAAGGAGTTGAATCTTAGGCAGAAGAGGTGGTTGGAGTTGTTGAAATATTATGATATGAATGTGTCGTATCACCCGGGCAAGGCCAATATATTAGCGGACGCCCTTAGCAGATTATCTATGGGTAGTGTTGCGTATATAGAAGAGGGTAAGAGAAAGTTAGCTCATGTTGTGCATTGTCAGGCTAGGTTGGGTCTTAGATTGCTTGATTCAGCAGAGGGGAGTACGTTGGTGCAGAGTAGTTCCGAATCCTCTTTAGTTTCGAAAGTGAAGGAGAACCAAGATAGAGACCCTAGTTTGGTCAAATTAAAGGAGTCAGTTAAGGACCAAAAGGTAAAGGTTTTCTACCAAGGGGGAGATGGTATGTTGAGACTACATGGTAGGTTGTGTGTCCCGTGTGTTGATGAATTAAGGCAGAGGATTATGGATGAAGCGTATGGCGTATGTTATTTAATTCATCCTGGCACTACCAAGATGTACCGCAACTTGTGAGAGATCTATTAGTGGAACGATATGAAGAAAGACAACCGAATTTGTTGCAAAGTATGCAACGGGCCAATAGGTTAAGGTAGAGCACCAAAGACCTGGTGGTGTAATGCAAGATTTTAGTATACCTACTTGGAAGTGGGAGATGGTGAATATGGACTTTGTGACCGGGTTGCCTCTTTCGCGCCGTCATCATGATTCCATTTGGGTTGTTGTTGATAGGTTGACTAAATCCGCACAATTCTTCCCCGTGCACATATCTTATACGGCTGAGGATTATGCTAGATTGTATATTCGGGAGTTGGTCAGGCTACATAGAGTTCCCTTGTCTATTATTTTGGATAGGGGTACCAGCTTACTTCTCAATTTTGGAGGGTGTTTCAGCAAGATCTTGGCACCCAAGTTCTTTTGAGCTCAGCTTTTCACCCGCAGACAGATGGTCAGGCTGAGAGGACCATTCAGACCCTAGAGGATATGTTGAAGGTGTGCTCTCTTGATTTCAAAGGTAGTTGGGATGATCATTTTCCATTGATAGAGTTTGCCTACAATAATAGTTTCCATGCTAGCATTGAGATGGCACCGTTTGAGGCCTTGTATGGTAGGAGGTGTAGATCACCCATAGGTTGGTTTGAAGTGGGTAAAGCTGCCGCGTGCGAGCCTGATGCAGTGTTTAAAGCTATGGAGAAAGTTAAGCTGATTAGACAAAGGTTGAAGACCTCTCAGAGTCATTAAAAGTCTTGTCCAGATGTGAGAAGGAGAGATCTTAAGTTTGAGGTGGGTGATTTGGTGTACTTCAAGATTTCACCCATGAAAGGGGTGAAGAGGTTTGGTAAGAAGGGAAAGCTTAATCCTCGTTATGTTGGCCCATATAGAGTCTTGAGCCGTGTTGGTAAAATGGCCTATGAGGTTGAGTTGCCCTCAGAATTATCAGCCGTTCATCCTATCTTTCATGTCTCCTTGCTCAAGAAGCATATTGGTGATTCTATTATGGTTGATCCTTCAGAGAGTGCTGAGATTCAGGATAGTCTTTCCTTTGATGCAATTCCTATTGAGATCCTAGACTTTCAAGTCCGTAGGCTGAGGAACAAAGAGGTTCCCTTGGTCAAGGTGTTGTGGCGGAACCAATCTGTTGAGGGAGCTACTTGGGAGGCAGAAGCAGACATGAAAGCCAAGTACCCGCACCTCTTTTCCGTGGGTTCAGACCAAGCCGAAGGTACTATTCTTCCTTAATTCAGCCCTTCTAGTCTAAAGTTTAGCTATGCATCTATCCTTGTATGAGTTCTTGCATTGTCCGGAGTATTCATGAGTTTAGAAAGGTCTTGAGCCATTTAGAAATTATTTCAGCAATGTGTTCTCTATTTTTCCTGTGTCCTTTATCTGACTAATGACATTCGAGGATGAATGTTTCCAAAGGGGAGATATTGTAAGGCCCTGCAAAGTTCCCTCGTAGTTTGAGCCTTAGAGCGTGTCGAATGAAGCATAATTTCGGCTCTAAAAGATGTAGGAGTGACTTCTAAGTGAGTATCATGTTAACCAAATAGAATTTCCCTAATTTTGACTTTTTATCACGTGGGAAATTTGATAAGCTTTCCATCAATATAATATTCGCCCAAATTCGATACCCGGATAAGAAGTTATGGCTAATTTATGACCTAATCGTAAAATTGTGTCATTTTAGTGCTTGGCGCATCGCGGAGAGGGTCGATTTGACAATTGTCAAATTCCAGTAGAACTCCGCGATATTGGTGTGTTGTACTGAGGTTCCAGGTCCCAACCTGTGGGAAAATGTGATGGCTCCGCGTCGCGGTGACTCCCATATTGCCAATTGTCAATTTCCAGTGAGCCACCGCAATAAGTGGCGCATCGCGGTGACCCCTTAAATCGGGTTCACAGTTCAAGTTTTCCAGCTTCGTACAGATGTTAAAAAGGGTATTTTGGACTTTTTCCAAGCCTATAAAACTGTGCAAACACCATATCAAAGTCATTTGCAAGCATTCTATGAGGTTTTTCTCAAGTTTTCTCTCATAAAAAAGCCTAAGTATCCAAAAACTCTTCCAAGAATCTCAAGAATCCACCATGGATTTTTTACATTGAGTCAAGATTCAAGGTTCCCAAGTCAAGGGTCTCAAGAACCCTCATTCAAGAGTACGAATAGAGTTCCAAAAGTGAGAGTTTATCCAAAGCTTCTAATTCAAGGTATGTGGAGTTTTGAATAAGGGAAACCCTTTCACCCTTGTGCCCAAAAGGATTATTTACATCATAAATTTCCTGAAATCTATGAGGTTTTTACATGAATTCGAATTGGGGGTTTTCACCCATTATTATTGAATGCATTATCTTGATATTTCCCATGAATTAAGAGTCAAATGGAATGATTTTTGCATGTTTTATTGAGAATTTACAGATGGGTATAAACCCCATGATTTTACTTCTTGAGAAGCTAATATTTGCAATATTGAGATATTGAAGCATATGACTATATTGAGATTTTGAGATAAATTGCTGAAATTCCCAGATTTCCACATGATTTATGAATCTATATGCTATATATTATGCTTTTGATGAGCTTTAGCTTGAGGTTGAATTATGGGTTAGTAAGCCCTATTTGAGACTTGTGAAATTATGAACTTTTGTGCTATAGGCATCCATGATTTGAGTATTTTGAGATGATTGAGAAATGAATTGACCTAATGGTCCGAAAGCTTTAAAATCCACTTCATCATATGTGATTATCGATTTGATTATTGGGTTCGTGGTGAACCATGAGATTAGTCTAAAAATGGATTTTTATGAGATGAGCGCAGATAATCTAAAGGGAGTAGTAGTTAGCATCGAGCGGTAAGTCACTACGGTTTCTTACCCCAAAACTATGTGCCACCGTAGGTTGGGCCTAAAGGCCGAATTTATGATGATTATGATTGGGATCGAGGCCGAGTTTTGTTTAGTGATCACTAGACCTAGGTTATACTCCCTGGAAAGAGTTTAATACTCCTCCCCAACGCGGGGTCTCCTTCTTAGGAGGACAAAATGTTGGACTCCATGTAGCTCGGATGGTTTATGTCTGTTACGAGAACCTCCCTTTTCCTTTTAAACTTTAAAATTTGATACTTACTTTCCCATCCTATGAGTTATTTTCCTAAAGGGTGGAATTGCAAAGTTGTTCCCTAATTAAAGTGCTTCCTTGAGGTGTGTTATTTCCCTAAATGAAAGTATCTTCCCTTGATATAGTACTTTTCATAAAGCTTTGAGATAAGTTATTTCCTTGAGCTAGAATACTTTTTCATTTGAGATAGAATGGTTTTCCTAAATCTTGAAATGAGATATTTTCCTAAGGTGAATGAAATGCCTTCAAATATGTTTCCAAGTCATATGATTCCGAATTCCAATTATATGAGTCCTAAATAATTATGAAATGTTAAGCATTGGAGAGGTTTTACTCTCCATGATACATATGCATGAGTTGAAATTATTGTTCAAAGTCCCTTAGCCTTTGGGTATTCAGAATAAGAGAAGATTTCTGATTTATTTTATTTAGGGTTAAAGAGCGATGACTCACGAGATTTGTGTTGCATGCCTCATTCTACATGATTTATGAGCTTTATATTTTATACTTGTTCAAGCCATGTGAGCCGTCTCATTTTGCATACATGATTTGATTGAAGAAGATCAGTACTATTTTTATGCATATGCATTCACCCCTGCATACTCAGTCCATTCCCAAGTACTGATTCACATATATGTCTATGTGCTACATTGTCTTATAATGTAGGTTCAGGTACTCAGTCCCAACCTCATCCGTGATTCTTCGAGTACCTTGCCTACATTTTCTGCAGTGGTGAGTCCTCATGGTTCAAGGACCGATATTTAAATATTTTTTGTATTTTAGAGACTATGTTTTATCTTCAGTTCATTTCAAGTCTGTTGGGGACCTGTCCCAACGGTTCTCTAGTTTTCGATTCATAGAGGTTTTGTCAGACTAGTATCATACTTGTGATATGTTGAGGGTTCGGTATTGTGGTTTTATTGAGGTTTCTCTGTATTGTGGTCATTAGACTGAGTATCTTTCCCGTATTTCTTTTCATGTGATATGATTATGCAAGCGTTGAGTCTATTTCATCTTGAATTGAGTGTTATTGGTAGAAAATGACTCTAAGGGTTAGCTTAGGCCTACTTGTAACATTAAGCATAGTGTGACATTCCGGGAGACGATTTCGAATCGTTACATGAAAACTTAGGCTATAACTGGAATGCACTACTGAAAGCATGACTAAACTAATTCGCGAATGCAATAACTATCGAATGAATGGCTATATAAAGCAGAAACTTAGAATGAAAAGAGATAATCTAAGGAAACTTGTTACCTTTAACTGAATCTGAATCTGTAGCGAAAAATAAGGGTACTTGGTCCGCATATATGCTTCTGCTTTCTAAGTGGCTCTCTCGACGGAGTGATTTTGCCAAAGAACCTTGAATAAGGGAACTTCTTTGTTCCTTAATCTATGAGTCTGATGGTCAAGGATCTTAACTGGAATCTCTTCATAAGAGAGTCTGTCATGAATCTCTATGCTTTCAAAGGGTACTATGACCGCTGGATCACTAATACACTTCTTTAACAACAACATATGGAATACCGGATGTACAGACGCTAAATCTATAGACAGCTTAAGCTCATAAGCCACCTTTCCAACACGGCTCAAAATTCGGAAAGTACCTACATAACGGGGACTAAGTTTCCTTTCTTGCCAAATCTCTTTAACCCCTTCATGGGTAAAACTTTCAAATAAACTAAATCACTAACTTCAAACTCAAGGTCTCTTGTCCTCATATCTGCATACAATTTTTGATGACTCTGAGCTATTTTCAACATTTCTCGAATCAACTGTAATTTTTCCATAGCTTCTAACACCATATCTGGCCCTAACAAGACGGCCTCACCCACTTCAAACCATCCGACAGGTGATCTACATCTCCTCCCATAAAGTGCCTCAAACAGAGCCATCTTAATTATATCATGATAATTATTGTTGTATGCAAACTCAATCAATGGAAAATGCGTATCACAACTACCTTTGAAATCAAGCACACATGCCCTCAATATATCCTCCAAAGTTTGAATGGTCCTCTCTGCCTGACCATCAGTCTGCAGATGAAAAGTAGAACTCAGATGAATTTGGGTACCAGCACCCTCCTAAAAAGCTTTCCAAAACTTAGAGGTAAACTGAGCACCCCTATCTGAGATGATCGGCAAGGGAACTCCATGAAATCTAACCAACTCTCGGATAAAAATCTTAGATAATCTTCAGCCGTATAGGATGTATGAACTGACAAGAAATGCACTGACTTCGTCAATCTGTCCACAATAACCCAAATTGAATCATGATGATAATGCGAAAGGGGTAAACCAGTCACAAAATCTATATTCACCTCTTCCCACTTCTAAGTAGGAATACTGAACTCTTGCAAAACACTACCAGGCCTTTAGTTCTCTACCTTAACCTATTGACAAATTGAACAGTTAGCTACAAACACCACAATATCTTTCTTCATACCACTTTACCAATAGATTTTCCACAAATTATGGTACATCTTAGTAGTACCAGGGTGAATCGAGTAACGTGCACCATGCACTTCAGCCATAAACCGCTATCTCAAATCATCTACACATGGTACACACAGTCTACTTTGGTATCTCAGCACATCATATCCCCCTTGGGAGAAAACTTTCACCATTCGATCTCTAACTGACTCCTTAACTTTACTAGGAAGAGGTCCTGATCTTGCTTCTCCTTCACTTTTGAAACCAGGGACGATTCAAAACTACTTTGAACCTTAATATTCCTTTTAGCCGAATCAACCAATCTAATACCCAACTTAGCCAAATGGTGCGCTTCCCGAGCCAACTCTTTCTTATCATCCTCCACATATGCAATACTTCCCATAGATAATCTATTAAGGGCGTCTGTCACTATATTAGCCTTGCTCGGATGATACAAAACGCTCACGTCATAATCTTTAAAAAAATTCTAGCCACTTTCTCTGATGGAGATTTAACTCTATCTGTGTAAACACATACTGTAGACTTTAGTGATCCATGAACAAATCAATGTGCACACCATAAAGATAATGACTTTTGATTTTCAAAGCAAACACAATAGCAGCTAACTCAAGATTATGGGTTGGGTAATTCTTTTTATGAGGCTTAAGCTGTCTAGAGACATAGGATATAACCTTACCTCTCTGCATCAAAACACAACCCAACCAAACTCTAAAGGTATCATAATACACAACAAAACCATCCATACCATCAGGTAATGCTAAGATTGGGGCTAAAGTTAGTCAAGTCTTCAACTCCTGAAAACTCTTCTCACAGGAATCTGACCACTGAAACTTAACCTTCTTTTGAGTTAATAGGGTCATAGGAGATGCAATGGATGAAAACCCCTCAGCAAAACATCCATAATAGCCAGCTAAATCCAAGAAACTCCTAATGTCCGATGGATAGATTAAAGAACTAGAGAGTTGGTGGGATAGACCCCCAACTAACTGAATAACAAATACTAAAAGTTTGAAAATCAACTAATAGTTTGACAAGACTCTAGTACTAAAAAACTAGAGAGTCGATGGGACAGACCCCCAACTAACTTAAGCTAAACTGAAAATGATAAATCAAGTACTATGAAAGCTCGAAATACAAAGAAGTAGACCCTCGAATCATGAGGACTCACCAACTGTGGGAGCGTAGATAGAGATTCTCAAACTACTCACGCTGTTAATACTGAGCACCTAAACCTATATTATAAGACAATGTAGCACATAAACATATGTATGGATCAACACTTTGAGGATGTACTGAGTATATCGGGGTGTAATGCATAAGAAAACATAATCATACTTTATAAAGACAATGAATGCTAAATGTAAATGACTCACATAAGCTGGATTGTCTAAAATACTGAGATCTGAAATCATGCGTGGCAAATCAAGCTTTGTAAATCTACTGAGTCATAACATTTAGTTCCAATGGCTGTACTTATACTTTTTTTTAAATCATGCTGGCTAAGTGTAGAAAGAACTCACGTTTAAATCTAAAATCTAAAAAAAAAAAACTAAAAGCTATAACCATTATCTTTTTGTAGAGCATAATCTGCATAAATATGTGAGCCTTTACACTTAGTCTTATAAAAGCTTTTCTATCATTCCTTCCCTTTGAAACTTAGAGACTTTAGGAGCTATGGAAATTTGGGACTTAGGGAGTTTTTTCTAACTGACATAAACCATGTGAGCTGACATGGAGTCCAACGTCTTGCCCACGTTGGGGAGAGCTATTCTACCCTTGCCATCGGAATAGAATCTGAACTTAAGTGAACACTATCTTAGCCCACTAAGGGTAAATTAGAAACCTACAGTGGCACGTAGTTCTGGGGCATGAGACCTTGTAATCATATCCAACTCGGTGCTAAATACTACTCCCATACTTATTTCTCAGAACTTTTAGGAAATCCACCTTAAATTAGCATAAAGGTCTATAATAAAAACCAATTATGCTTCTCTTTGCTTTAAATCATAAATAATGTGGATTCCTATCTTAGCTTAGGATCAGAAGATCAATATTTCTTTAAAATCTGAATGCTTACTTGTTAAAGCATGCTAATAATATTCTTTTCATGAAATATCAAAATTTATACTTGAGTTTAAAACATATGTACTTAAATGCTCACAATTTTATAATGAAGTTTAATTCTCAACAATTATCTTGGAAACACTTGAAAATATCAATTCAAAATAGGGATGTGCAATTCATGATATAAATCCTAAATTCAAAGTATAAATAGGTGGTATCAGCATGAAATTTAAGGCTTAAATCACTTATAATTTCATAAACTTAAAACAAGATACTTAAAGTATAAACCCCAACTTGCAAATCATGTAATCTTTAATAAAATTCAAGTTATTGGGCACAATAATGAAAGATTTGTCCTTTCAAACCCCACATACCTTAGACGATGAACTATATGAAGAGGCTTGGTTTTGAAATCCTATTTGTGCCCTTGAATGTTGATTCTTGGAGCTTTTAACTTGGAAATCTTGAAATTTAAATTAGTTTTTAAGAAGAATGGTGAACTTTTGGGGATTCTCAAAGTTGGATATTGACTCTTAGGGTTTTTACTTAAGAGAAATTGATGAGCATATTTTTCTCAATAATACCTTTAATCATTTGTTTTCACAATTTGGAGGAGTAGGTAAAAGACCAAACTGCCTTTGAGGTTTAAAATCCATATCTGAAACACCGCTTAAGGCTTCATTGCGATGCGGTGAGTATGTCATCGCGATACCCACCATGACACAGTGGAATTATGGTGACTTACTATATATTGACAGTTGTTGTTTTGAGGTTCACTGCGATGTAGTGCAATCGCGGTGACCCACTGGAAATAGAAAAACATCAATTTGGCCTCTACCACGATGCGGTGGCCTTCTTATCGCATTTCTCACCGTGATACGGTGGAATCGCGATGAGCTACTGGAAATTGATGAATGTAGATTGTCCTCCATCGCTATGGCGGAGACTGCAAATTGCTACTTTTGAGACTCCTAGGCTAAAGTTTGTGACTATAGTTTTGTGGTTAAATTTGAATTCATGCTATTGTTGGTTGGGAGTCTATGATGATCCTATTGAGTTGAGCATGTTCCATAAACGTATGAAATTTTTGTATATTTCTTGTTATATGTGATGTCTAGAACTTGCCTGGTGTGTGTGCAAAGAGAAATAAAGAATGTGGGTTTAGGAGATGATATAGGAATTTCTTTGATAGCCTTGTTTTATACTTTTTATTTGTCCTACCCTTGTGCATAATCCTAGTTAAACACTATTGAGACTTTAGCTTTTTCTTTGGTAGCCTCATATGTTGCCTAATCCTTTCTTTGATACACTATAATTTGATCCAAAAAACTCCTAGGCGCTTTAATGAAAAAGAAATTGAATTAGTAAGGAGTTTGAGTAATTGAAGAAGAAAAAGGTGAAATTGATGCCCTAAGGTAATAGTTATTGGTGTTTATAATTGATGTGTGGTGGATGGATGTGATATAATTTATGCTAGAAATATTGTCAAGATTGTGAAAAAAGAGAAAAATTAATTTATGTTGTAGTAAACTATGTGTCCACCAAGTGTTTGGATATTGATTTTAAATGTATAATATAGTGTATTAAAGTGCTTAGAGAGGTTAGTCACTATTCCCAAATAGTTCCTACCCATCCCTTAGCCTATATTACAACCCAGAAAAGACCTAATTGAGCCTAAGTTTTACATTCCGATATTAGTAGAGCACTATACTAAGGGAAAGCCAATGGTTCATTGTGTGTAACTTGTGAATTCTTTGTAAGAGTGAGTGTAATTTGATTTTTGTACCCATCATGTTATAAATTGCATTATTATGAGTGATTATTGGTAACTCTCTTGCTGTGAGGGGCACATGTTTGATGAATGTGG
The DNA here is from genome assembly GCF_002878395.1 of Capsicum annuum. Lineage (NCBI taxonomy): Eukaryota > Viridiplantae > Streptophyta > Magnoliopsida > Solanales > Solanaceae > Capsicum > Capsicum annuum. The sequence goes on from NC_061114.1 coordinate 30,544,804, forward strand.
GTGATTTGTATGATTTCCTTTATTTAATATTAAGCATGAGTTTTCCAAATTATTGAGTAAATTCTTGAGGCTAGAATGTTTCAAAGTAGTGTTCTTGAGGTTTTAATTGTGTAAATAACGTGCTTTGTGTAAAAACTTGCATTCCATGTAGTCATTGTAGTACTAGCTTGAGTATCTTTATTTTAGTAGAAATGAAGCTTCACCACAGCTTTTTATGCTTAGATTAAAGAGTTGTTCGAGGACGAACAACAGTTTAAGTGTGTAGTGATGATCTGAGGTGGTTTTATACACTTCGGTATCATTTGTGGTACATGTTACAAGTTGAAATCTTTATGTGTTTCTTGATATTATGATAGCATGTAAGTTGAATTTTGATTCTCTTATATTGAAACCATTGAATTATGAAGTCATGATGTATTAGCATTGTTGTTCATGCCCAAGTATGAAGCTACGCCTACCATGTGTTTGATAAAATCCTAAATTGAGATTATGGTGCTTTTATGATCCTTTAGTGATCTAAATGATGAACTTATGCAATACCCACATGTTCACAATGTCTTCCATACTAAAGCTATACCTTGTATGTGTTTGATGGAATGCTCATGAGATTGATTTAATGAAATTATGATGTGTTAGCAGGCATTCCTATTCATGTGCAAATTCATAACTTTCAAGTGGTTGATGAAATGCCTCATAGATTGTATTATGAGTTGTTGACTATTGTCAAGTATTCAAGAATTGTCATGTCTTATTATTTTTATGCTATCGAGTCCTGGGGGTATTTAATACCCGACAATTTAGCTGTGTACCTAGAGCCAGTGTCAGTTACAAAACAGTCTCAGTCATGTCACGAGAAGTAGTTCTCTAGTTCAGTTATAGAACTCAGGAAAACTCAGTAAACTCAGTATCAGTTCAATCCCATTCAATATTCAGTTCAGTCCTCAGTAATCTTAGTCAGCTAATAGAACTCAATAGTATTCCATTAGTCTACGAAACTCAGTTCAGTTCAGTTAATAACTAAAATCAGTAAAAGATCAATCCAGCCTAGAATAAACTAGGAAATTAGTCCAGTGTCTATTCAGTTGGGAGTAGGATTCAGCACCGAGTGAACCCAAGGATAGAGTCTCACCCGCCAGTAGAGGGTGTGATCCTTAGAAGCAATCCTTGTGTTCCATAACTACATAGCTAGCGTGGGTTGAGATATAACTCTATGAGTATAGGGTTAATACATCTTATTTGAGTTCTCCTACTAGCGAGGGGTTGATGGAAGAGCTCCCTGTCAGAGAGGGTTAACTCACAGCTTATCTTTACCCGTGGCACAGTACTGACGCCCTTCCAACTGGGGTTACAGGTTGGACCCCAAATAGTTCAGAAAGGGGCATTCTAGTTAGATGATTACCTCCCACAGTCTCAGTTTCATTCGTCAGTAAAGAACTCAGATAGTTCAATAGATTTTAGGACTGTCAGATACAGTCATTCTGCTTAGTATGGAACTCAGCTAGTTCCATCAGAAACAGGATTGTCAGACACATTCACTCAGTAAACAATATATTAGTTATCAGTTACATTAGTTAACTAGTATTCAGACTCGGTATTCAGTATTATCACGATCTCAATTACAGTTCACGTATTTATGTATGTACTCTCATTCAGTCATACTCGTGTTATTCAGTTGTTATTGGTCATGCATATGAACCTTTGTATTCAGCCTTATGTCACTTTGTATACTAGTACATTCATACATACTAATGCATACTTTTCTTTTATGTTGTGGTGTTTTATACCATAGGTTTAGATGTACGGGCTCCAGAGCACCCTTAGTAGATCAAACTTTCAGCAGACAGAGTAATGGTGAGTCCTCATAGTTCGAGGACATATTTATTCATTCAGTATCTCAGTTTAGTTTTAGTAGTTGGAATTAGTTGGGGGATTGTCCCATCAACTCCACAGTTCAAACAGTTTTAGAGGATTTTTAATTCAGACATTATTCAGTATTTTAGATTTTGATGTTTTATCAGATTTTATCATTTCTCTTTATCAGTATTACAATTTTGAAACTTATGGAATTTCAACCCATTATTCTGCATTATACAGTATTATTACTCAGTTATTGCAGCAGGTACCAGTCATGGGTTATCTTGTGGTCCTTTGGTATTACGAGCACCATGTAGCATCTAGGGTACCAGATTTAGGGCGTTACACACATCCCTCTTTGTACCACTCCACAAATACATCTCCTTGAGATCATGATATATTTTTATTGAATCGAGATGAACAACATAACGTGATTCATGTGCCTCAACCAAAACCCTCTATCACAAACCATCGATGTCAGGAACACATAATTGCCGTCGGTACCTCAAGGTACCATCACCACTAATCTCGAATACCATCACCTTTTTCCTACCAACATCAATCTTAATTTTCAACAAGATAGGATCTAGCATTTCCTTCTCCTTGATCTATGCACCAAGAGATGACCGAACCACTTCCTGTACCATCACACCACCATTATTGGAGTCCCAGAGATGAACTCTAAGATTAGATATATAGTGAATATCCTTCACTAATTTTTGCTTCTTCTTTTCCATATGAGCCAAAGTCCCTATAGATAACCAGCTAAGAGCATTAGTAAACCTGGGTGGTAATGAAGACTCATATCATAGTCCTTGAGAAGCTCCAATCATCTTATCTATATAAGATTTAGTTCCTTCTGAGTGAACACATACTCTAGACTCTTATGATCAGAAAAGATGTCCATGTGCACTATATATAAAAATGACACCTAATTTTCAAAGCAAAAAACACCACATAAAGTTCTAGATCATGAGTAGGATAATTCTTCCCATGTGCCTTCAAATGCCTGGAAGCACAGGATATCACCTTCCCATGTTGCATTAAAACACAACCAAGTCCCACCCGGGATGCATCACAATAAACAACAAACCCCTCATTACCTTCAGGCGATGTAAAAACTAGAGTTAAAGTTAGCTTATCCTTTAGCTTCTCGAAACTCCCCTCACAAGCATAGCACCAAGAAAACTTTACCTTCTTCCGAGTTAACGTAGTTTATAGGGAAGCTATCATTGAAAAACTTTCCACGAACTACCTATAATACCCAGCCAAACCCAAGAAGCTCCAAATATTGATTGGAGTCGTGGGTCTAGGAGACCTTTTAACCACAACCACCTTTTTCGGGTCCACCATGATTCCCTCATCAAAAATAATATGACCAAGAAAAGTCAAAGCATTCTACCAGAACTCGTACTTGGAGAATTTTGCATACAACTGCTGCTCTAGATTTGCAACACCACATAGAGATGATTAACATAATCCACCTCACTCTTATAATACACTAAGATGTCATCAATAAACACAATGACAAAATGATCTAAAGACTACCTAAAAACACTATTCATCAAATTAATAAATTTCTCCAGGTCTTAGTCAAACCAAATGACATCACCAGGAACTCAAAGGGCCCATACCGAGTCCAAAAAGAAATCTTAGGTATATCCTCCTCCCTAATCTTGAGTTGATGATACCTAGACCAAAGATCTATCTTAGAAAATAATTTGGCACCTTGCAACTGATCAAACAAGTCATATATCCCTGGAAGAGGATTTTGTTCCTGTTACCTTATTCAATTGCCTATAGTCAATGCACATCCGAAGGGAACCATCCTTCTTACACAAGAATAAAATTGGTGCACCCCACGGGAATACACTAGGATGGATGAAACCCTTATTTAAAAGATCCTTAAATTGCTTCTTAAATTCCCACAACTCAGATGGAGCAATTCTATAAGGAGGAATAAATATTGGACGAGTGTCTGAATCCAAATCAATACCAAACTCAATCTCCCTATCTGGAGGAACACTAGGAAGATCATCCAAAAAAATCTCAAGAAACTCATTCGCCACTGGAACCGAATATAAAAAAAGACTTTTTGATTTAGAATTTTTAACCTGGAGCAAATGATAGAGACACCCTTTAGATATTAACCTCTAAGAACTACATAAGATATAAACCTCCCCCACGACCTAGGGAACTACCCTCCCATTTAATAACTGATTCACCGGATAACCTAAATATAACCTTACGTGTCTATCAATCTAAGGACATATAACAAGAGTGTAACCAATCCATACCTAGAATAACATTAATATCCACCATATCAAGTTCAAACAAATCCACCAAAGTCTTTCTACTACCAACAAATATCATACACCACTATAGACTCTTTTAGCAACCATAAAGTCCCCTACCGGGGTAGAAATAGAAAAATGATCTCAAATAACCTCAAGATGAACACAAAAATACATAGCCACAAATAGGGTCATATAAGAGAGAAAGGACACGAATCAAGCAAACAATGCATGTCACAAAAAAAGAGCAATAAAGTATCATCCAGGACATCAGGTGATGCCTCAGATTTTAGCCGAGTATCAAGAGCATATAACCTTTTTCGACCTATGCTGGTACTAGAAACAAAAATAAATACAAAAGCAACACACATTGGTACAGGAGCAGAAAACGAAGCAATTGAAGCCTTACTTGCTCCTAAAGCACCCTTGCAAACTGGGAAATTTCCAAATATATGGGCTGGCTGGCCACACTTAAAACACTTGCCCTTTCCTTCATCATAGAAACCCCTATGCAACCTGCCGCAGAATCGATAAGAAGGGCATGATGAGGCTGACTAAGCCTCACTTGCCTGAGATTGGTCACCCTGTGACTAAAAATTATTGCCACCCTACTGACTTCTATCTCTTGAAGGCTTTGGGTAAAGAGCATTACCCATAGAAAAGGAACCAAAACTCTCTCATTTCTTTTTTGCCCACTTATAACCATCCCAACTACCTTGCTATTGCCCACAACCTTGTTAAGAATACTGATGTGTGAGAAGATGCTAACACATTTGAGGCTTTTAACTGAGAATAATTGTAAAGTCTTAAGCAACTTTTGTCATTTTTAATTGTTTAATCTTTGATTTTGCAGTGGAAGTCAAGATGCAAGAGAACCAACAATGATGGAAGTAAAAGAGTTAAAATCTAAAGCAAATAGAAGAGAAGTATGGCTGATGACATTCTTGATAAATCGTCAGCGCTCTAATAAGTTATTAGCATCATCGTCAGCCTTAAACAGAGAATGGATTCAGCTGGAAAAAGACGACGATGCCATCAGAGTTATGATAAGCCATAAAGATCGTCGTTAGCCTAAGACATAACATCAGAGCTAAAGTAAATCATCGACGACATCTGTGATAAGTTATAAAAGATCTGATAAGTTGTCATAATTCATCATTATCCTAAGGCAGCAAATGTCAAAAAAAAAAGAACAGCTGACGACATTTGTGATAAGTCGTCAGACTACTGATAAGGCATCACAAAATGTCAGCACCTATCTGAGAAATTACTAAACTCTGTGATTTTGTTTCCATAATTAGGGTAAACTATTTAAAGTATTGTTTAGGGTTTTCTTGGGGGCTGGTACATAGCATTCTGGACTTGAACTTCACGTGTTTGCTCTCTAGTTTTTGATACAAGTTTATAGTTAGCTTTTGAGAGATTATCATATTATTTTTCGGGATTTTTCTACTGTAATTTAATCTGAGATACAATTGTTGCTATTCACTTTTGCTATAAATATTATTCCATAGTAATATGAATTCAACAAGCTGTATTACTCTTTACAGTATGAGTAGCTAAACCTCTTAACCCGAGTTATGGGATCTATGGGTTTGTGTTTGTAATGCAACTAAGTGTTCGGGATTCTAACGGTGGTAGTAACTTCTTGTTTATCCCTCTGCTTTACACTTTATCTATTAGTTGCAAACAATAGGTCCTGCTTACTAGTGATTTGATTGAACTAAGAAATCAACCCTAGTAAGAAGTGAATTATCAATAAGGACTTGGAAGCTACCAACCTTCCATTTAATAATTAATACTGTAGCAAGATTAATTAACCTGAGATAATATCCTGTTTTGAAATATAAACTCCCTAAGTTTGAGAGAATTACGTAGTTAAATTCTTAAGTAGGTCGAGAGACATTTAGGAATAAATTTGACAAGGATAATCTGTTGTTACTACCTACCATAAGAATCTTGAATCGTTACTAGCGTTTGTCAAATCCCAACACCCATAGTGAACATAACTTTGGTTTTCCATAAACTCTTAATTACAAACACTGAAACTAAAGTGACCAACAATTATTTACTGATCTCCAAAACCCCATATTTCAGGAAACATCCAACTATCAGTTGATTAATTCATAAATGACTTAAGTTCACACCATATTCCCTGTGGGATTCGACCCCAACCTAGTTGGGTTATATATTGACAACGATTGCTTACATTCTCAAATGAGAGGTGTAGTTTGAGCATTATCAAAAATGGCGTCGTTGATGGGGAATATGGTTGTAAATTGAAGTTTGTGTGCGCTAACTGACTGTTAGTCAAGTTTCCTAGTTTTACGTTTATTTGTTGCTTTTGTTTTCCATAGGACTTTTATGGTGTATGCCAAGAACCAGAAGTTTTAGAGGACCATTATTACCATTTAATCCTTAACCGCAACTAATCGGCAAAATGGCAGACCAGCAGAAGGCTGATAGGTTAGCAACCGAAGCTAGAGCTCAGGTGAATGTGTAGAATATCGGTCAACAAGTACGGTATACAGATCCTGAGGATAAAGATTTAGGAGATGATGAGTTGTTAAACCCTGGTAACCCAAGGTGTGTAGAACAAATAGCTACACCAGTACAGCATAATACCAATAAGAACAGTCCGTTCAGAGCAAGGCAGGATCACCAGCCTGTCCATTCTGATTTCAATAATGATGATGATGTAATGGATAGAGCAGTTGATACAGGTGCAATAATTCCTCCACCATTGGTACCAGGGGCAAATGTCAGCATTATGAGTACTATGATTCAACTCTTTAATCAAAAGAGGTTATTTGGTGGCTTGCCTGGCGATGATCCGAATATGAACTTTGTGAACTTTGTCACTATTTGCAAATCTTTTGATAACCCAGGAGCGGGTCAAAATATAATCCACTTAAGATTGTTCTCGTTGTCTCTGTCCGGAGAGGCAACAATGTGGTTAAATGGGCATACGGACGATTCGATAACCAACTGGAGACAGTTGAAAGATGTGTTCCTAGTAAGGTTCTTTCCACCCTCCAGAAGGGTATAGTTGAGGGATGTGATTAGTAACTTAAGATAGCTCCCGACCAAAGTTTTGCATAAAACCTAGGAGAGATTCAAAAAGAAGCTGACACAGTGTCCGAACCATAATATGACGAACATACACTTGATGGAGACTTTGTACAGGGCCCTTAACTTTGTGAAAAAACCAATTGTAAATAATGTTTCTGGTGGTTCATTTGTTGATCTTACATTCCCCGAAGCTTCAAAAATGCATGAGAGAATGACCAAAGAGAGTTGGGCATGGCATACCAGAGACTCTGTGGTAGCAAGCCCTACTATTTTTTTGGGTATGACTGTAGAACAATGCAGAAGAGACGAGGATCATGACCAAAACATGGATCACCTAAAAATGCAGATGGACTTGCTAACCAAGCACTTTCTATCAGGCAAGATTGAGAAGGTAAAAGCTGTGAGATCTTAAGATAGAGTTGATGCTAATCTAGAAGAAGAAGTGAATTATGTTAATAATCAGGCGGGTTTATGAGGCATTAGCCAAGGGAATCAAGGTCGGAATTATTATGATAAGCCTAGATATAAGAATCAGGAGCAAGGAAATTAGAGGAGCAATAATGATAGAAGTGGGCTATATGTCCCTTCTAGAAATTGTGAGGCTACTATAACAAGTTCTAAAAAGATATCCATGGAGCACATGATGGATAAATTGTTAAAGGGAGTGGAGGCTACCAACTCAGGTATGACTACCATGAATATTGATCTGTCTTCTATTAGTCAGTCGGTAAACTCGTACTCCACTATATTCAAATAGCTAGAATAGTAGATAAATTAACTCTCCACAGTGCTGAACCAGAAGAAGAGTGGAGCATTACCTAGTAATACTATCCAAAATCTGTGGAATGATGGCTCATGTATGGCGATTACCACTAGAAGTGGTAAGATATTACCTGTCCCTTTTGTGGGCAAAATTTTAATTAAAGATGTGATTAGATCAGAGAATGAACCCAAAGAAAAATGTTTGGTGGAGTCTGAGAAGATGGATAGTTCTGATGATGCTTTGGAAAAAGGAAAAGAGAAGGAAAAGGAAGTAGTGGTGAAAACTCTCCCAAGACCACCACCTCACTTTTCTCAAATATTAACGAAGACAGTTGAGGACACAAAATTTAATAAATTCATGGCGATGTTGAAGCAGTTAACAATAAATGTGCCTTTGGTGGAGGCACTTGAGCAAATGCCAAGGTATACTAAATTCATGAATGACCTTGTGATGAAGAAAATATTAGTGAGCTACAAACCGAAGGATAATCTCCATCATTGTAGCGCTATTTCTACGAGGACCTTGGTGTAGAAGAAGGTTGACCCTGGAACATTCACTATCCCATGTACAATTGGTTCTCTATAATTCTCTAAGGCCTTATGTGATCTGGGCACGAGTATTAATCTGATGCCGCTAGCCATGTAAAAGAATATGTGTTTGGGAAATCCTACACCTGCCAACATGCGACTCATGATGGCAGACAGATCAGTAAAACGACCCATTGATATTTCATATGATGTGTTGGTGAAGGTACTAGCTTCATATTTCTTGCGGATTTGGTCATTCTTGATTTTGAGGTGGACTAAGCTACCCATAATCTTGGGTTGACCTTTCCTCACAACCGGAAGTGTGTTGATCGATTTGTGAGCTAATGAGCTCTTATTCAGGATGAATGATTAGGTGGTGAACTTTGATGTGTGCAAATCAATGAAGCAGCATAAACAAATGAGTGTGTTCTCAATTGTTGATGTGTATTATGAGGATGAGCAAGAGGTATCAATAGAGGAGAAACTTGTTGTTTATCCTTTAACTGCAGTTCTGATAAAGTTTGATCATGGATTTATTGAGGAGTACGAAGAGACTATTTGTTCTTTGTCAGGAATAGTTTCACACTCTTATGTTCCTAAGAAGCTAGACCTTGATCTTGCTAATCAACCAACACCACCGGCTAAGCCATCCATTGAAAAGCCACTAGTATTGGAATTGAAAAACTACCTGGGCATTTATGGTATGTGTTTTTAGGCAAAGTAAACACACTACCCATTATTATTGCAGCGGATTTGGGTGAGCAGCAGGTAGAAGCACTTATTTTAGCACTTCAGAAGTACAAGAGAGCAATAGAATGGACTATCGCAGATATTATTGGCATTCACCCTAGCATCTGCACACATAAAATACAACTTGAGGAAGATTGTACTCCAACCATCGAGCACCAGTGTCATCTTAACCCACCAAGGAAAGAGGTAGTTAAGAAGAAAATTATTAAGTGGTTGGATGCAAGAGTGGTTTACCCTATTACTGACAGTAAATGGGTGACCCAGTTCAATGCGTGCCCAAAAGGGGGGCATGACTGTTGTTGCAAATAAAAGGAATGAGTTGATTCCTCTTAGGCCTATGACTTGGTAGAGATTTTGCATGGACTACCGCAAACTAAAATCATGGACTTTGAAAGACCACTTCCCGATGCCCTTTCTGGACCAAATGCTTAATCAATTGGCCAAAAGAGGATGGTATTGCTTCTTGGATAGTTATTCTGGATATAACCAGATCTGTATTGCTCCTAAAGATCAGGAGAATATGACATTCACATATCCATATGGCACCTTTGCATTTAAGAGGATGTCGTTTGGCCAATGCAATGTACCAACTACTTTCCAACGATGCATGATATCTATTTTCTCAGATATGGTAGAGGATACCTTAGAGGTGTTTGTAGATGATTTCTCTGTGGTGGGAGATTCTTTTGAGCTATGTTTGGTAAACCTGAGTATGGCCTTAAAATGATGTGTTAATTCAATGTGGTGCTTAATTAGGAGAAATTCCACTTTATGGTAAAGGAAGGCATTATTCTCAGGCATAAAATTACAAAAAAGAGTATAGAGGTTGATCGAGCCAAGGTAGAAGTTATTGAAGAACTACCTCCTCCTATTTTAGTGAAGGGAGTGCGCAGCTTTCTCGGACATGCTGGCTTTTACTGGAGGTTTATAAAAGACTTCTCGAAGGTTGCAAATCTGCTTTGCAAAATTTTGGAGAAAGAAGTGAAGTTCTACTTTGATGATGATTGCTTGAAGGCATTTGAATGCCTTAAAATGAAGATGATCGAAGCCCCTATCATTGTTGTATCGGACTGGTCAAAACTGTTTGAGATCATGTATGATGCAAGCAGTGTTGCCCTTGGAGATGTATTGGGTTAAAAGAAAGACAAACTATTTCATCCAATATATTATGCCAGTAAAGCACTGAATGGAGCACAAAAGAACTACACCATCACTGAACAAGAACTCCTGGCTGTAGTGTATGCTTTTGAGAAATTCCAGGCTTACCTACTTGGGACCAAGGTGGTGGTCCACATTGACCATGCAGCCTTGAGGTATTTGATAGCTAAGAAGGATGCAAAACCAAGGATTATTAGATGGGTGTTGTTGCTACAAGAATTTAACTTTGAAGTCAAATATAGGAAAGGTTGTAAAAATCAAGTTGTGGATCACCTGTCTAGAATGGAAAGTGAGCAGGCAGTTACTGATGAAATGGAGATAAATGATGCATTTCCTAATAAGGAGATCTTGGCCTCTGCTATGGAGAAAATGCCTTGGTATGATGATTTTGCAAATTATGTTGTGAGTGAGGTCATTCCATAAAATCTTTCTTTCCATCAAAGAAAGAAATTCCTGCATGATGTGACACATTACTTCAGGGATGAGCCATATCTTTTTTGGCGATGTGATGACAATATTATAAGGAGATGTGTGCCAGGAGTGAATGTATTGTGTATATTGGAAGCATACCATGCTTTCCCAGCTGGAGGTCAACATGCAGGTGACCAAATGGCTAAGAAGGTATTACAGAGCGGCTACTATTAGCCAACATTGTTCAAGGATTCTTATAAGTTTGTGCTGAAATGCGACCAATGTCAAAGGCAGGGGTCGATCTCCAAAAGAAATGAGATGCCTTTGATTAAGATGCTTGAAGTGGAATTGTTTGATGTCTGGGGATCGAATTCATAGGTCCTTTTGTAAGATCGTATAGGATGAAGTATATTTTAGTTGCTGGTGACAATGTCTCAAAATGGGTCAAAGTTGTTACCTTGTCTGATAATGAAGGAAATAGGGTTATTGCTTTTCTCAAGAAGAATATCTTCTCTCGCTTTGGAGTACCACATACTATTATAAGCGATGGAGGATCTTATTTTTGCAAAAAAGTAATTCGAGCTGCGTTAGAAAAATATAGGGTGAAACAGCATAGAGTAGCCACTCCATATCACCCACAAACTAGTAGACAAGTGGAGGTGTCAAATCGAGAGATTAAAGCCATCCTAGCCAAAACAGTGAACGTTAGTCGGCAAGACTAGTCTTGAAAGCTCGATGATGCCTTGTGGGCTTACCAGACTGCTTTCAAGACACCCATTGGTATGTTACCATTCCAGTTGGTCTATAGAAAAGCATGCCACTTATAAATAAAGCTGGATCACAAGGTTTTATGGGTACTTAAAAGGTTAAATTTAAGTTAGAAGGAAGCAGCAGAGCTAAGACTGGGATAACTAAATGAGATGGATGAATTCTGTCTCAGGGCATACGAACGAGCAGACCTATATAAAGAAAAGATGAAGAAGTATCGTGATTGGAGGATTGAGAAACAAGATTTCCAAAAAGGCTACTTGGTGCTTCTGTTCAATTCCAGACTTAAACTGTTCCTAAGTAAGATTAAATCCAAGTGGTCAGGCCCATTTAGAGTTAGTCAAGTCTACTCATCTGGAGTAGTAAAAATTGAAAATGAAAATGGCAGCACCTTTAAGGTAAATGGGAAATGAGTCAAACTTTATATTGGTCCAAAAGACTCAATGAAAAGTACTGCTACTATCTATCTCGATGAAGTATGAAGTAATCGACACCTGAGTCATTCCTCCTCATTAAATCAGGCGTTACATAGAAGGCAACCCATGATTCTCATGCTTGATCTACTGTAGGTATACCCTAACCCTTAGTTTAATTTTTCTTTGATTTTAAGCTGAGGGTGTAGAGTGCGTTATTGTTGTAACATTTTATAGTTAACTACGAGAAATACAAGTGCCTGAGGCAGTTAACATGGTTTTGTTATTTTGTGAACACCTCTCAAGTGGTCTAATTCTTTAACTGTGGATTTGTATCTAATTGTGACCACTATTCATCTTTGTATGGTATTAGTTCTAGTAACTTGATAACCATTGCTAAACAATTACATGAACTGGATTAGTAGTAACTTGTGATATACTTGTGTGCCATGTGCGTGCGAGATTTTACTTAGTTCCCTTTGTATGTTGGATTTAGAACTTGTTCGGTTAGTCTTACCTAGGTTGAAGGTTACCTATGTTGAAGGATAGGGACTAGGAAAGGATCATAGGCTGTTTTGATATTAGCCCACTTTAGCCTAAATGGCCTTTCCTGTATGCATAATATCCCTTGATCCCTATTTTGAGCTTGAATAGCCTATTTCTTTTTATGATACCTATCACCGTCCCATTTTTATATCATAATGAACCTGTTTTGGCCCTGGTCTTCCTTGGACACTATGCACCTTAACTTAGTCAAATGGCCTAAGTTAAGGGTGGCTATCATAGAGGTTCATGCTGTAAAATGAGTATAAAGAAAGGTAGGGTAAAAGAAAAAAAATAAAAAGCTGGGTGCAGTGGAAAAGAGCAAGAAAAGAAAAGTTGTGAAAAAAAAAATGATTGTAGACAAGAACCGCACACATCAAGAATAAGTCTGATCAAGAAAAGAGAAGAATAAAAAAAAGTAAATGAGTGAAACCCCAAAAGCTAGTGTAGTGTCAAAGAGGCTTAGTCACTTTAAATATCATCGAGGATCATATCATCCCCTAGCCTATATTACAAGCCAAAGAGAGGACCTATAGTGATCCTAGCTAACCTGTCTGAAAGTCTTGGTAATAAAAATAAGGGCAAGCCTATGGTATTCGGCATACATTGATTGGAACTTCATTCTAAGAGAGAGTTTCTGGTGATTTTCCCCATGGTTACATATGTAATGTCTGATATAAGTGAAGTAGGACTTCTTTGTAGTGAGAGCACACTGGTCACGTTGCTAGTTGCTAACTTGTTTGGATAGTGTAAGCTTGATATATGCATGGTTGTTGTTGCTTAATTGATGCCATATTTTGATTCCTGTGTGTCCCATTGCTGTCCTTCAGTAGAATACATAGTTGATTTGGAATTAATTGACCTTGGAAAAGGTAAAGATGGTTTTGAGATAATATAGATGATTGACTGCCAAATGTACTTTGTATCCTCTTGGTTGTGTTTTAGTTGCTTGAGTACAAGCAATTGTTTTAAGTTGAGGGTGTTGATGTGAGCAGATGCTTACATATTTGAGGCTTTTAACTGAGAATAATTGCAAAGTCTTAAGCAACTTTTGTCTTTTTTAATAGTTTTATCTTTGATTTTGCAGTGGAAGTCAAGATGTAAGAGAACCAACAATGATAGAAGTAAAAGAGTTGAAATCTGAAGCAAATAGAAGAGAAGTGTGGCTGACGATATTCCTGATAAGTCATCAGCACTCTGATAAGTTATCAACTTCATCATCAGCCTTAAAATAGAGAATGGGATTCAGCTGGAAGAAGTGACGATGACATATGATAAGCCGTCAGAGTTGTGATAAGCCATCAAGATCGTCGTTAGCCTAAGGTAGAACATGAGAGCTGAAGTAAATCATCGGCGACATTGGTGATAAGTCATCAAAGATCTGATAACCCATCACGCTTCATCGTCAGCCTAAGGCAGCGAATGTCAAAAGCGAAGAGGAGCTACCGACTTCTGTGATAAGTCGTCAGACTCCTGATAAGGCATCACAAAATGTCGTCATCTGTCCGAGAAATTACTGAACTCTGTGATTTTGTTTCCATAATTAGGGTGAACTATTTAAAGTATTGTTTAGGGTTTTCTTGGGGGCTTGTACTCGACATTCTGGACTTGAACTTTACCTGTTTGCTCTCTAGTTTTTTATACAAGTTTACAGTTAGCTTTGGAGAGATTATCATATTATTTTTCGAGATTTTTCTACTACAATTTAATCCGAGATACAACTGTTGCTATTCACTTTTGCTGTAAGTATTATTCCATAGCATTATGAATTCAACAAGTTGTATTCTCTTTACAGTATGAGTAGCTAAACCCCTTAACTCGAGTTATGGGATCTATGGGTATGGGTTTGTAACGCAACTAAGAGCCCGTTTGGGATTGCTATTACAAAACTGCTTATTAAAGAAGCACTTTTATAAAATGGCTTTTCAGAAAAGTACTTTTAAAGAAAAGCAGTTTGTGTTTGGTAAATTCATTTGAAAAGTGCTTTTGATAATCAAAATATGTTTGGATAATCTTTTTCAAGAAGTGCTTTTTGAGTCAAATAACCAAAAAGGACATCTGTCAATAAACTTTTATTACTAAAATCAATTTATAGAGAAAAATTATTTAAATATCTATTATCATATTTTTAATTAAAAATTTTTAATTTAATTTAAAAGCACGTACTCTAAAATTTTTAATCAATATTGATATATATATATATATATATATGTATATATATATATACATTAAAAAAATTAAATACTGATATATTACTTAAATAATTTAAATATTACTTAAAACATCAAACAAAAATAAAAACTGAAGTTATTTCATAAATTATATGTATATATGTGAAATATTATTTGTATTTATAGATGAAGGAGAAGGTGTGCAATACAATAAATTCATTGAATGAATAGAAAGTTTGAAGAAAAGGTAAAAAAAATAATAATTAGAATCTATCTTTTTTTTGTTACCTTATTTTTTAAATACATTTTAGTTGTCAAATTTACTAAAAGTTAGCAAACACTATATTCATGCTTACAAATATCTAAATGAGATAATATTTGTTATTTGTTACGTTTTCTTTTGGATATGTTTTTACCATTTCAATTCTAAAACTAAGTAACCAAATTCATATACGTATACTACTTGATGACAAATATTTAAAATAAAATTCTATCTGTTATTTGTTATCTTTTTTAATATATTTTTACGGTGTCAGAATTTACTTCGAATAAGCAATCATCATATTCATATATATACTCACTATTTTAACAAATATGTCACTTTTCATTAATTATTTATTTAAAATGAAATATTCGATAAAAAAACTTATATGTGATGTCAAAATACAATCTTGTAACGTGATTCATCTGTCAATTGTTATCATTAATAATAATAAAATAATTTATATATATTCTTTAGTCATCATCATCAATGATATTTTCAAATTTATTTAAAGAAAATGAGTGAAAATAAAACAATAATATATAAATCATAAAGAATTATGAGTTAAATATGAAATATATATACATATATATATATATATATATATATATATATATGTTTGTATGTATGTATATGTATATTTGTGTGTGATAGGGATATTTTTATCATAAAAAAAAAATTCTGCTTCTACTTCTGCTTGTTTTGAGAAGCAAAAATTTTTTGCTTCTTCCCAGAAGAAGAAAAACTGTTTCTGCTTATTTTTAAAAGCACTTTGGGAAGTTTACCAAACACCCTTTTTTATTAAAAAAAAAAGTGTTTTTTTTTCTTAAAATAAGTGCTTATTTTAGAAAAAAGCAATCCCAAACAGGCTATAAGTGTTCAGGATTCTAACGGTGGTAGTAACTTCTTGGTAATCCCTCTGCTTTACACTTTATCTATTGGTTGTAAACAATAGGTTTTGCTTACTAGTGATTTGCTTGAACTAAGAAATTAACCCTAGTAAGAAGCGAATTATCAACAGGGACTTAGAAGCTACTAACCTTCCGTTTAATAATTAATGTTGTAGCAAGATTAATTAACCTGAGATAACATCTTGTTATGAAATATAAACTCACTAATTTTGAGAGAATTAGGTAGTTAAATGCTTAAGCAGGTTGGGAGACATTTAGGCATAAATTCGACAAAGATAATCTGCTATTCCTACCTACCACAAGAATCTTGAATCGTTACTAGCATCTGTCAAATCCCAACACCCATAGTGAACATAACTCTTCCATAAACTCTTGATTACAAACACTGAAACTAAAGTGAACAACAATTATTTGCTAATCTCCAAAACCCCCATTTCAGGAAACATCCAACTATCAGTTGATTAACTCGCAAACGACTTAAGTTCACACCATATTTCCTGTGGGATTCGACCCCAACCTAGTTAGGTTATATATTGACAACAATCACTTACATTCTCACATGAGAGGTGTAGTTTGAGCGTTATCAAAGACCTGAACTTTTTAACCTACCTTTCCCCAAATTTAGCTTTCTTCCACTTTTCTTCCTCCACCTGTTGCATATGAACCACCAACCTAAACATATCCATATCCTTAATCAGCAATGTAGTCTTTTTTTTCAAGGATTAAATCTAAAAACAATACAGAAGAAAAATTTCTCATCCTTACCCTCATATTAGACACCTATTTTGGAGCATACCTTGAGAACTGATGTAATTTCAAGGAATATTCCTTGACTGACATTTTTCCTTGCCTCAGTTTGACATATTCCTCCACCTTTGCTTCTCTCAACTCCTGAGAAAAGAAGCGTTCTAGAAAAGCATTAGAGAAATTCACCCATAAAGTCGACTCCTCAACATAAGCTCTTATCCTATCCCAGTTCCCATACCATTATTACGCCACATCCTTAAGATGGTAAGCAGTAAAATTCACCCCTTCCATATTTGTTGCCTGAATGACACTGAATATTTTCTCTATTTCATCCAAGAAACCCTGAGGATCCTCCTCAACCTTTACATTAGTAAAAGTAGGAGAATTCATTTTCACAAACTGGATAATATTTGTGGCCACAGCAGATGAAATACCAGATACATCCCGCTTAGCCTGAGCAACAACCAACTAATCAATAATATGAATCGATTGTCAAAATTCTGCATTAGTTACCTCACCCTAAGAAGGAATAGTAGCAATTGGTGGAACTCTTGAAATATCAGGGACTGGATACCTTGACCGAGTAAGGATCCCTTGAGTAATGCGTGTTCTTTCAACATTGTCCCCAATTGGGATAGAGGAATTTTCTTGCGTCTTAGATCATCGAAGCATGATCTTAAAAGCGAACAAATCAGGATTAGAGAAGATTCCAGGACTTAGACTCCAAGATTAAAAATAGAATACCAAGAAAGTGAAACATTCCTAAATGTATTGTAGCCTCTCCCTTGTGAGTGTGGGCCCTCAACACACCCTTAAAAGAGACTCTACTCGACACGACTTTGTGATCTCCCAATTTACCATGAACCTAAAGCTCTGACACCAACTTGACATGACCCAACCAGGGGCCTTGTCATAATGGGCATCTTAAGTCCAACTAGGATCGGAGACCACCACCGATACCCAACCCAATAATCCATCCTATACCCTGAATCGAATAAATTCCAAACATATAACAAGATAGCAGGTAATTGCACAAATCCATACTTTGGGATAGTTCTATGACCGAGACCAACTCAAACGAGACTAACTATACCAAACCCAACTAATCACCATAACCAAACTAAAACCATAAGCCAAAACCAAAATAATCACTAGGTTCTTTCCTATAACATAATATAAAAGGATGGAATAGTGAGCAATTTAGTCAATCAATATCATCCCTATTACCAATGCCAATACCACGGCGGACACCACTAACGATCTCGCCTATGCCAACCCATAGTAATTCCATAAAAGCCTCTAACAAAAAAAATCAATATCCGGTTGGACATGCCCCCAACCATAGCAAAAACCAATATCCATAAATAAACCAAAGTGTGAAAAAACATCTATGAATATGAAATGGTGCCTTTCAGAATATGGATGCTCCTTACTTTCTGATCCCAAATTCGAGCACTAAGAAGGGGGAGTAGAATGGTTAATCCCTGCATCGATGGGGATACAGCCGACCAAGGATGGGTTAGCGGGTGAATGCTAGCAAGTACTTAAGATAAGGATAAAATAATGCCATCCAGTAAAACCAAGTAAACTAACCATACGCATACAAACCATACATATATATATTACTATGTCGGGAAAGAGAACTGGGTTTGGCATGCCATTAAAACCACTAATCTAGGTATGTGTAGCTTAACCATCCTAGAACCATCTACGGTCTATATGGGTCCAGTGTAACCCCCTGAACAGGCCCCGATGCATGTAGCGAACAAATAAGAGATACCAGAAGGGTAGGGGATTCTCAAGTACCCTTCACTATTCATGAAACAAATGTACAGTGTACTTAGAGGATTCACATGTACCTCCTGGTATCATATATGGTTACTATGACCAACCCATCATGCCGGCAAGCATAATTTTTCAGTTTTCGTCCATTGGTCTTACACCTTTACAGTTAGCTATCACACCACACCATTTTGCCCAATTAAAACAATTTCCAACCAACCCATTATTCCATTATTATTAACCAATGCTATGAGTAGTGATATCTTCATACTAACTATAGCTTGCAAAAAATGTCCTTATCCAATATTTTTATATAAAGAGATTCCCATGTAACCATAGATTATATAATTAAATTATCTTAAGGGAATCTCGTGTACCCCACAAGTGTTTGATTATTAAGTTTGCTTGGGGGAATCCTATGTACCCCACAAGTTATTTATTTAACCATAACTATGACCACCATCCCATTCCATTTAACTATTCCAAACAATTTATGCCATTTACGGTTTCATTACAAAACCATACCATGCAATAGTTCCATAAAAATTCTAACAGTATAGTAAAAGCATTATCATAGGCATTTTATCAAACATATTAGGGCCATAGTGTTTCCAAAACCAATTCCAATTACCAATCAACAATTCCCATGTAACCAATTGTCCAAACAACCATTAAAGTATGTAAAAACATAATTAAAATATGGGAAAACCATAGCCAAGTATTTAATACCAAAACCCCAACATATATTTGAAAACCCCAAAATAATACAATAATCATGCCATGAAAACATTGTATAAATCATGCATTTAGTTGGTAGTAACAATGAGGGAGAAGTATCTATCCTTAGATTATAAGATGATTGTGAGAAATCACACAAACAAGCCCCAAATCGCTCCTTTAGATGGAACCCTAGCCTTATTGTGCCCAAGAGCCTTAGAGAGAATTAAAGAGTGTTTCTAAGTGTTTTAGATTATAATAATAGGAAAAATAACCTCCTAAATATGATATAATTCATGGCTTCATAATAGGTTAAGAAAGGAAATATCTAAATTACCCCTAATGAGACTGCATAAAATCCCTGTAGGTGGGTACGACTCAACTATATTGGTAGTACCCTCTAATATGAGTGGTACCCATAACTCATACCATAGACCTCCTTTCTACCTATCGGCCCCCCCCTCCCACCCTTCCCCTCACACACAATGGTCAATATATAAATATACAATATAAACTCATATCCAAGTATATGACTAGTACTCTTAACCCGTACCCATAATAGAACCAAGAGGAGTTGACACTGTCCACCATACGAATTGGACAATATTACTCGTACCCTATCTCAGGATCCATGGTGAGCCACTCGTACTCAGATCTAAGTTACATTACTATGTCTCATATTAAGTTAAGGAAAACCCAAACCATACGACTCGTATTCGACCATATGACCCATACCCTCCAAATCATACCTATTCAAGAACCTAATACAACTAAACAACCAATACTGGTTAGTGTATGATCAAACCTTACCAATCGTACCCTAACATATGACCTATACCCCCTAGTCATATCCTTACCAAAAACTAAAAATCCAAGAAATTATTCTAAGGGTCCCAAAACCCATGGTGCTTTAGGATTATTATGTGTTAAGAATTCTTGATGCATATGTTCATGATAGTGTGAGTTATAGGGTGATGACTATGGGACTAGAAAGATGTGTATGCTCATGATAATGTGATTTATAGGGTCATGACTATGGGACTAGCAAAAATTAAGATTAGTATCCATGGAAGGGATATCTTAGAAAGAACTTATTGTCCTCATATTATAGTTATCATGGGGAAGTTTGGTGTTCATGTGCATGGTTATAACCTCATTGTGGAGAGTTTTATGCTTAAAGATTTAATGGGAGAGTATGTTCATAAGTCTAGGTCAGTGACCTTTGTGCTAGAGGGAGATTATGATCTAAGGTAGATCTTGAAATTTTGTATGGTGGCAAATTTTAGGGAAGAGTAATGGTAAATCTATTTTTATTCTATAAAATTCATCCTCCTACAATTTTAGAGCATATTCTACCAATGTCTTATGAATTTAATTTGTGTGTATGCCTAAGGATCGAGCTCTCTATATAACCGATGTCCATGCTTTGACCCTGTAATAATAATCTGGGTACTTGTTATATGAAGACTTCCGCGCCTATTGGGTCGTATCTTACATCTCAGGACCCACCTTGAGTAGTGCATCCAATATATGTTATGATTGAATAGTGTCACTTACATTCATGATGCTTGTATTTTAGTCCCTCAAATTACCCTTCTTATGCTAGACTGTTAGTGGTTATAGATCCATATTAATGTTTTACATAAGAGAGTGGATGTTTTTTATTATGAAAGTTGTGGTGTCACAAATCAAGCTAATGATATAGATGAAGAGCGGGGAGTGGGATGAAATTTTGTTAAGTGAATTAGTTAGGAGGGGAATATATGGTCAAAATCTTTGTGAAAGTGATTGAATTTGTTGGGTTTTTGTGGGGAGATCCATAAAGTGGGTGTAGTAAAGATAGTCTTAACTAATGTGATTGATAGATACGAAACAATGACATTATGTGGCTAGTACTCCTTGATTTAAGACTTGAGGTTATTTTATTATAGTAATAAGGTGGAGTAGTATTCTTGATAGGATACAGAGTATAGGGTCACATAGCTTAAGTAAAAACCTTTTAACTTCAGGTCAGACTTTAACATAGAAGAAATATCTAGTTAGGCTCAGGCTCATGTAGTCATGTGTTTTATGGGGGAATTATAAGATCGAAATAGTGAAGTATGGTATTCATGGATGAACTCATAGTTGATAAGTATTGGTATATATAGGGGTTATTAGACATATCTTTGGAGGTGGAAAATGCTTCTATTCTTATGTCACGTGAAAATCTTAATCAAGTTAAGGATTTCCTAGTAAAAAATTCATGCCCTAAATTATTATGATCAGATTTCATAGAAATCATGCCCAAGATCATGTCTATGTCAAGTTTCATTATCTCATAATCCGTGCTTACACAATTTACTTAGTGATATCATGAAGCTCTTTTCTTTGATGCCTATGTATGTTTGGTTGAGGGAGATTTCCTAATATGAAGTTACACCCTTTAATTCGCACTTCTAAAATTTAATAAGTTCTTACCCATCATTTGAGGATGAATGATTCCAAGGGGAAGATATTATAACATCCCACAATTTTGGGCTAGAATTTGAACCATAGTTCCTATGTGCATAGACCTAAACCTAATGATTTTGAAGCATCCCAGGTCTATACCCTTAGAAAATTTCCTAGAATATCGTTCTTCGAACCCATTACGACTCATGGTATGAGCCATAAGTTGGGGTAAAAGTGCTGAAGTCCTATCATAAACAGACTAGTGTTATTTAGTGGGATAGTCTTGGATACTATAAGGGATACGACTTATGGGTATGAGTCATATAGGTGACTCGTAAGGTGGATAGTGTTTGATCTTTCTAGTGTTGCATTCTGCCAGGGATATCGTATGCTAAGGTTATGACTTGGTTAGATGATTTGTATACTGGACAGTGTATGATCCATTGTTGAGGTTTGGTTATGATTGGGTAGTTGCCAACCATAAGCTATGTTACGACTCGTAAGGAGGTCAGTCGTGACCCTGTATAGGGTTTTTACGAGATTTAAGTGGGGGTAGTCTAGACATTTTCTTACTTATCCCAATAAGGACCCACGACTACTAATACACTTAGGAAGTTATTTACCTTATTATCTTATTCTTAAACACTTAGAATCTCTTCCAACCAAGGGATTTCTTTGGGGCTTGTCTTGGTGAATTCTTCCATCAATCTTCTTGGTTTAAGGCATGATTCTCTTCCCCACTTGTGATTTCAATTAAAGGCATGGTTATGTGGTAAATTTCATGGTTTTACTCTTGCATGGTTTTGGTTTTCAACTATTGATTTAGGGGTTTTGATGTTAAAGGCTTGGTTATGATTTCTTATAGTTTTAATTATGCTTTCTGTGTATTAATAGTGGTTTTGGATAATGGAATTACATGGTTATTGTTTAATGGTAATGGAATTTTGTTTTGGTTATGTTATGCCCCTAAGGTTTGTGAATAAATGCTTATAAAGATATGTTTATCGCATTAACTCTTTTTAAAATGTGAACTCTGCTTATTTTTGAATTATGCAAGAAACTATAAATGGTTTAAGCTTTCATAGTAGTAGTGAGTCCTCATAGTTTGAGAACATGCTTATTATTCATATTACTTTAGTTTATTTCAGTAGATGGAGTGAGTTGGGGGCTTGTCCCATTAACTCCATAGTTCAGATAGTTAGAGGCTTTTTCAAACTAGAGTATTTTCAGACAGTTGTTCAGTTTTTCAGTATTGATGTTCAGTTTTGGTATTAGGATACCATAATCAGTAATATTTATAGTATTGAACCTTATGGCGAGTTTTCACCTATTTTTGTATATTTACAGTATTTATTACATAGTTATTACAGCAGGTACCAGTCATGGGTTAGCTTGTAGTCCTTTGAGATTATGAGCACCATGTAGCATCCCGGGTATAGACTCAGGGCATTACAGTCGGTCACAGTCGTGATCCTACCCAGAGTCTTGATGTGGACAATAATGCTATCTTGTTATATGTTTGAAATTCAGCTCATCTGAGATTGCATTAGGTGGTTGGGCTGGATTAAGAGAGTGGTCCCTGGTCCTAGTTGTACTTGGGATGCCTATTATGCTAAGGACCCGGTCTGGGATGCGTCATATTTATATGTCAATATAAGTGTAATTGTTAATTATATAGTATGGGAACATATTTTTAGATGAATTGAGATCATAATAATCTCCTAACTCAAAGATGAGTTGATAACTTTTCTACTGATTGAGTTTTAATGGACGTTTCAACTTGGGTCAAATTCAAATAAGCATACTCATATATTGTATAGTGTGTTTGGGATCAAGCCCACCAAATGATAGATAATTGAATTATCTTTCCAACACATCTATTTTCTCCTTAATTCAACATCAGAGTAACATGTTATAACATTTTACCAAAGTCCTGTCAAGGTATCTACATACCTACTGGCCATATGTAATACTTATGGGTCATTACTTTTAGGACCGTAAGTAGGTCATGAGAGTTGTAAAAGGGTCTGATACTTATGAACCTACCTACGAGTCATAGGTACTACCTATGGGCCATAAGTTGGGGGTCGTAAGTACTTTCTGGGAGCTAAAAAGGGTCTAATGCCTACGACCCTATTTACGGGTCATAGTTACTACCAATGGGCCATAAGTGAGGTCATGGGGACTTATTTCTGGGAATTTTTCTCAGTATGTTAGGGGTATTTTGGTTATTTTTCTTATGAGGTCCGAACCTTATATGCTTAAAACCTTATTGAACACTGAATTATGATCATTCTCAAGAAAAAAACTTCAGCAATTCTTCCTTCTCCCTCAAAATATTCTTGGAGACAAGAACACCTAGGGTTCATGATTCAAGGCACAGATTCAAACTCTTTTCTTGAAAAAAGGCATGTTGTACACTCCCTATTTTACTTATCATATTGTTGCATCAAAATTATTTGGTATTACCATGTTTCTTGGTTGTTTAATTCAAATTAGGGCTGAGGGTTTTAGGTGGTCATACTCTTGCATAGTTTTTCCTTGTTTGTAATGATTTATTCACGGTTTAAATAGTGGGTTTTGGGCTGAATTGGTGTCTTATGGTAATGGTGAAATTGAGAATTTATTTTTTCACAATGTTTATGGATTTTGTATGGTGTTATTGACCTGAACCTCAACCCAAACTATTAATTTGGCTTTAAACAAGGATTCTACATTGTTTTAACTTACCTTTTGAAATATTTTATTGCATTTAAATGATAAAGGAATAAAGAGGTTTTTGGAATGCCCTCGGGGGCTATGGTTTTAGATTTTAAACAGAATATGGAGTCAAATTGGTTAAATGGTTATGGTTTGGCATAATTGGAATAACTTGCAAGTCTATTGATATGTCGATACCAATTAGAAAATGCCTTCATGAAAGACTCCACGGCTATTAGTTAATGGTATGTGAAAACTATTTTAATTAAAGGAAATTGTGTAGCTTACCGAGAAAGTGTAGTTCTAGGAGGACCAACACTAAAAACCACATTTGTCGATGTTGGTGGGTCTCGACGTGAAATATGGATAACCACTGTGTGCTTGCTTCGTGCAGTAGTACATAGTTATTTTATTAGGAGTTTGTTATATTGGCGAGTTTAACCTATTCTACGGTCTATGCAGATAACATGGACTGGGGCCCTTTTGGCAGGGGGAGCCGGACCCAGATAGCCTATGGGTGACTTTAATTCGGAATGAGCTACACATTTCAAGACTTTCTTTACACGATCACGTTTTATTTCCCTTAACCCTATACCAGCATATTTTATATATGTATGTGTATGGTGCATATGATTTATTACTGATTTTGGTAAATATATTTCATTAGTTTGTTTCATTACTAGTTTTGGTATATGTATAATTTATTCCTTTCTTTTTTTGCATGTTAGTACTCGTCGTACTAACCATTTATGTATGCTACATCATTTCATGATGTAGGTTCTAAGGACTTTTCTTGTGACATGTGCAGCCTTAGGTGGTTTGATATCCTGATTGGTCAGTTGTGGAGTGGTGAGTTCTATATATATAGGAAGGCCTGGTCTCTCTTTCAATTTTCATTTATAATTCTAGTACTTTTGGATTTCCTTTGTCATAGTCGGAGGCATGTCCCGACTTAGTTGGTAATCCTTGGATTAGAGGCTTTTGTGGATAGTGTTGAGGTATTATCATGGATTTTGTTTTTGACTTGCAACTTCCTTTGACTATCATATTTCTATTATTATTTTAAGTGGCTACCGCTGGTTATTATTATTATCATTATTGTCCTCTTGAGGTAAGGTTAATGGGGTTATCTCCTGCCTTGGTTGTCTTGGGATGTCTATCACATCCACGCCCTAGTTTGGGTCATTACACATGCTGCCTAAGTAGCGCGATATTGGCGTTGCAAGCTAGCTAGATAAAATTGGCAAACTTTGTTCTACTATAAATACGACACTTCAACCTTTGTGTAAACACCATGGACGACTTTTAGGGATTAACATATGTTGGAAAAGGCTTCAATTATGGCTTTTATTCTTTTACTTTAGTTTATTTTTAGATTACTACATGGATTTTAATCCTGTGATTGTTGTTAAGTCTATGAGTGGCTAAACACCCTTTTTTGAGGTTAAGGACAAGAACATGGATACTTATTCTATTTAATTGAGTTGATTATTTTTAATATCATTGTTCGGTATTTATATATTCTTGTTTTACTATTCTATGGATTTACGCTCCTTAAGATAAATGCATAATTCTATCGGGAGCCCAGAAAGAGGAAAGATAGAAAAGAAGATGAAATATATAAGATAGGACCGTAATCGTTCATTGAGTTGAAGTTATGATTTGTGTTTAGGATAGGAATATACATAATTCTCCCTATATTGTTCATAGATGGGAAGAAATACAAATGTGTTTAGCTTATACTTGCATTCTCTCTCAACGATGTAGTTGCCACGCTAAGTTAGATGGTTGATTAGAGGTTTGGAAGATCATAATCACGTTATCAACCCCGTGAACGAACAACCAAGATAAGTAACTAAACTAACAAAGTTATATAGCTAAGTATGCTTGTTTGTAGTGTCTTAGCCCTTGTTTTACAACATCATTGTCCAAGAACCTTTACATTGCCGTATTGTTTTAGCTTACTTTTAGTTTTAACTCTCAATTACTTTTGGTTATGCTAGCGCTTGTTTAATCTTAATAGGAAATATAGATTTGTATATTTGTTTAACATAAGTCACTGTGGGATCAATGCTTGGCTTCTTATAAGGTCACTATATTACTTGGATGGACCACGTACACTTGTTTGTACGCTTCGACACAATAGAATGTCATGGGTATCAAGACTCAACACCATATCATCCTTATATATTACTTTACTGAACTTGCACTTTAATTATTTTGTCCCAGTCCTGTTCACATAAACTCTCTCATGTTTATTGTCAAACCTTAAGCTTGACATAACTCCACCGCAAGCCTATCCCTATAAAATAGCAATGTAACTCTACTGTGAGCCAACAGTCAGCTTAAAACATCAATTGTAATTGGTTAGGCAAACATGTCCATCTCGATTAACCCAGACTAAAAAGGAACTCGACTCGGTATGAATTGGTTCCGATTGGGTCCATCGATTCCTGGGTTGGGCCTTCTAGCGTGGTCATCCCAGTGGACTAGCCTAGTTATGAAATTAGAGCAGTCCCGTGGGTTAATGAATCGTACCGACCCAGTTATATAAAAAAAATATTTTTTTCGTTAGTTGGTCCATGGTCTGCCAATTGAACTGTTGGCAATCGTTGGTTTGCCCAACGTCCAATTGGCTGAAACAGCCACTTTTAATTAAATTTTTTATTATTGTTTCAAAAAAAATTCTATAAATACCCAATTTAAAACTATTTTTCACACAACTCACAATCTTGTTCTCTCAGTCTCTCTCAATTATTCTAATTATCTTCTAGAGTTCTCAATTTTTTTTTTTGTTTTGCAATTACAAATATCTGGTGAAATTTTTCTAAAAGTCTCAACTTTTGAATACTTCAAAAATTTGGTATTGTCGTTTCATCTCTTACTTTTAATTTTTAATTAATATATTATTTGTTGAATATTTACTTTTATTATATTTGTATTTTTTTGAATATTTGTTACTTTAATTTGAAATATGGATAAAAGTTGGTAAAATTGTAAGAAAGTTTTGTCCCGAAAGTGGTAGTGAAAGTAAAAAATAAATTAATGGTGGTTCTGGTAGAGGTAATTCAAGTTCTAGATATACCCATGTGCCTTGGGTACTGTAACATCCTGCATTTTCGGGCTAGTCTTTGAATCGTCTTCTTACGTGTATAAGTTATAATCCAAGTGATTCTCATGTGAATATAAGTTTTATTATCTTTGTACTAGTGTGTGAAATGCTCATGAGGTTAAAAATGTTCATAGAAATCATTTAGAGCCAAGTTGAGCTAAGATCCTTTGATTCGTCCAAAGTTTGGTATTCGATTCTACAAGGGTCTACTTTGAACGTGTATAACTTTTTATATACTTAGAATTTTTCAGCTCAAGGCCCACCAAATAGTAAATAATTGAATTATCTTTCCGACGATACCAATTTCACCTTAATCCAATACTTGAGTGAAAAGTTATGTCATTTTTTGTGTGAGACAGTAAGCTCTCGCGATAGGTTCGCGATGCAAGGTTATTCCCATTTCTAGGAGGAGCGATACGAGGCCCATTTCCCATTTTTGGGGGTCACTCCACGATTGTCATTTTCACGGGAAAGAGAGTTCAAGGGGTAGTTTATTCCTTTTCCCTTAACCCAGCCGTCCAAACAGTAGTAGTATTAACAAGAGGGCATTTCAATATCCTAAAAATTTTCTTCAGGCAGGGTCATCTTAGAGCTAGGTTACGGAGAACATATGTGATGAGGAGATGGAAACGCTTTAAATTGACCACCTTACCCACTAATGGACCCTGGGGGAGGGCGAAACTCCTAGATTCATTGAATAACATGGGCACCTGTGGTTATTAGTCTTTTGCGAAAAATTATGTCTTGAAATATCTAATATGGTATTGCAAAGATTGAATGAATAAAAGAAGGATCGGTTCTGCTAGAGTTGGCTACTATTGAAGCGAGGACAGAAAACAGGTGAAGATATCACTGCTCTGTACTGTATAGGATGGGTAGGGGGTTTACATGTCATAAAAATGCCAAGTATCTTTTTTGGTTGAGGAAGTGATTATATTCTGGTAAAAACTTTGAGTCTTTCCATTCTTAGATAATTTTCCAAAGCCATGTAATTGTGGTTGTGGAGTGAGTCTGTTACTGAGTTACCTTAGAAGGTTTGTAGGGTAGGAGTGTTGTGTTTTTTGAGTGGTTAGGTTTATAGGTATTTATTGTGTACTAGTCATAGTATTGTTGTCCTTACTTAACGACTTGTAAGAGATCGAGGCCATTTCCAACTCTGGTCACACTCCTTCTGGCTTCACTTTCAGGAATAAACACACACTTCATCTTATTTACTTGCTTATTAGCTTATTTACTTGCTTGCTTATTTATCTACTTGTATATGCGTTCATATACTTTTCTAGCTAAATATAGAATGAAAATATAATTTTAAGTAAAATGAGTTAGAGTATTAACAAGTTTCAGTACTTCTTTTTTCCTTAATGATTTTAGCTCTATATGCATTACTAAAACTGTAGTTTCAAATACACATAATAAGTGCTCGAGGTATATCTTTTATTTGAAAAATGAATTTAGTTTTATATAAGATTGTTAGGTTGTTTGATCACATTCTCTAAATAAAGATTTTTCCAATAACTTCTATTCAATGCATTGTTAAACAAAGTGACAGACTTATCTGTTAGAAGATTTGGAGATTTCGTTTATTTATGTATTTACATTTGTTCTCATTTATAAAGTTCTAGTCATCATAAAATTTTCATTAACTATTTATCCTTCATTGTTTCAGCACAACAATATGGAGCGTGAGTTTGTTTCATGTGGATACAAGGATAATATCAAGCGATACTAATACAAAGTGACAAGAAACTACTCAACACTTTTGTATATTTACTTAATTATCACAGAGCTACCTACTATATTAGGTAATGTTTTAAGTCATCATATATGTGGTTGTATAACTTTAGTTTGATGTGGATCTGAATTGGTAATGTTTGTTGCTATGGATATTGATATTGGAATTTACTTCATGTCATATTAGTCATCTAGTAAAATTATTTATTGAATTTCAAAATTAAAAATTTTAAACAGAAAAAGATGATTTTCAACAAAGAAATAATGACAGTTATAAACTACCATTATTGTTTTTTTTTTTAAAGAAAAAAGTTGTGTAAATTGAGGGGGTCATAAATCCCCACAAATTATTATTTTTAACATATTAGAATTATATTATGGGTGTTAAAAAATGTCATTAATTGCTTTAAAAATCGCCATAAAATAAAATTTTACTTTGTGGTAGATGTTAGGGAGGTTTTAAAAAACTGCCACAAAATTGCTCGTGGCAAGGCATATTGTAGAATTTTTTAAAACCGCCACAATTTATTTTGTGGGGATCCGAGGCTGCCACTAATCGACAAAATAACCTCCATAAATGAATCTTTTTTGCAGTGTACCATTACATCTTATTAAGAAATTGGATCTATCTAATTGAATGTAACATAATTTTAGTAAGTAGCTTTGAATCGAGTGTTCTGAAATCGATTCCAATGGAATATAACTCCAAGTACTTAAATTTATGTTAATTCATTTAGATAAATCTCCAATTTTTCTAAGAAAATGAATATTAGTAGTTTATAGATTTACTTCTTCCTTTGCAAAGTAATGAACCTCTTAGAGATTAATACCACCTTAACATTAGTTGAAGCAAATCGACGAGACATAGTAACATTTGAAATCCCTTTATTAACCTGTACATTCCAAATCAGCCTTTGTGTTTACACTTCGTGGTTCTTTTGAGCCTCCCCTGTGTGATTACCTTACTGTCCTTGGAAGTTTTGAGTGATGAATTAAGATCCTGTCTTAATCTGGTGCTTGTTGTCTCATCTTCCCGACTCTAATATGTGGAATCTGCTTCTTATCTTGTATAGTAATTGCCTTAGCTTTTCTAGGTAGCTCCATGAAAGTGTTAAAGTTAACTGTACCTGCAAAACTAAAACACAAGTTAGCCAAACAATCTGCCAGTGAGTTTCATTCTCTGTAGATATATTGTACTTTGATTAATTCATCCTCCATCATTTGTTGAATTCTTGTAATGATTCCTATTATGCTCCAAGGAACCTCCCATCCCCCTTTTACCATCTTAGCCAGTGTAAATGAGTTAGTTTCAATCTCTAAAGGCAATAAATGATGCTCAACATATTAACTACATCCTTCTATTATGGCTAGTGCTTCTACATAAATGCTTGTATTTTCTTGAGTCTGTTTACATGAAGCATAAACCAAATCACCCTCATCATTTCTAATACAAAAAGTTATGGAGCTTGCTCCAGGGTTCCTTTTGAAGTGCCATTAGTGTTGCACTTATACTATCCTTGTGCAGGTTTTCTCCATTTCACCACCTCTATTTGTTCTCTCTGCCTATAATTCTTCAAAAATTCAAACAATAAGAGCCATCTGTTAGGGATTTTCTTTCGCCAGGGATACTTCCTTAGGGTCAAATGATGTAGATTTTCATCAATTTTATAAATGACCCTATGATTGACACGGAAACTCCATGATCAAATTAATTTTACCCGATGATGTGTACATTATATGTCATTTGCTCTTACTCAATGAAAAGTATAATTATTATTTATTCTGGTCTCAAATAAATACTCTTCTAATCCATATTAAGGGAATTGTTGGAACTCTTTTTACAGTTCAAAATAGCTGATTTTTCAAGGTTCAAGAGACTTGTTACAATCTTTTTCATATTTACCCTTTCTTTTATTGAAATTCTTAACTATTTTATATTTTCTAGAATAATATTTTGAGAATGAAAAAAAAAGTAATACTAATAACCTTTAATTTACAATCTTAAATATATTCATTTTTTTCTTAATGAATATGTTATATCCTAACAATTCACTTAATAAGGACTAGAAAAAGAATATCTTTTTCATAACTTAATTCAATGATAGAGGAAAAATAATTTATCACTGCCTTATTTAATGTTTTCCCTCAAGATCCAAAAAAATGAGAAATAATAAACCATTAAACTCAAATTAAAAAATAACATTTTCCATTTATTGACCTTTTTTTTCTTTTTATGAAATGCGTATGTGGCATTAGGAAATAAAATACAGAAGAATATCAAATTTAAGAAGCTCCCTTGACTGTGTTTTTGTTTATTTTCCCTACCATTTTTCTATTTAAGCACCTCATCCCCATACATGTTCTCTCATTCTAATTACATTCATAGAGTGAAAATGGCACCAAGGGCAAAGAAAGTGAATATAGTTTTTGAGAAGGTGCTTTACTGAGGAGTTCAGAAGAGTCAGGGAGATACACATAGGAGATATCGATACTAAGAAAGAATAAATGGTTATGTTCCTTCGACATGGTGGAGCTGGCTGTGATAGTATATGATGCAGCGGTGACTAAGTTTGGTGGTGTTATAGCAAAGAACTATTTTTTTATTCTGATGGGTGATCTGAATCAAATTGGTAGTTAGGTCGGTTCTATAGAGTCATCGAATGCGGTGATTGTGGCGGCATTGATGGTTGAATCACCACCTCCAATGGATCTAACTACTTCCGAGGCTTAGATTCATTTAAGTTGGCTATTCAACTATCAATATCGCCACAGTCACCGCATTCAATGACTCTACAGAACTGATCTAAACTCTCAATTCTCATCGCCCATCAGAATAAAAAAATTGGTCTTTGCTCTAACACTATGGAACTTAATCGACGTTGCATTATATGTCGTTGAAGCCAGATCTGCCGTATCAAATGTACCTAACCATTTATTCTTTCCTAGTATCGGTATCTTTGTGTGTGTCTCCCCAACTAACTCTTCTGGACTTCCTTGTAATGCACCTTCTCAACAACTCTGTGCACTTATGTGGCCTTCGCACCATTTTTAGTCTATAAATGTAATTGGGATGAGAGAAAACATTAGGGAAGATATGCATAAATAGGAAAATGGTAGGGGAAAGAAACAAAAACACAGTCAAGGTAATTGCTTAAATGAGATGTTTTCTGTATTTTATTTCCTAATGCCACATACACATTTCACAAAAAATTAAAAAAAAATAAAAATGTTAATAAATGGAAAATTCTATTTTTCAATTTGAGTTTAATGGTTTATTATTTCTCTTTTTTTTGTGTGTGTGTGTATTTGAAGGGAAAACACCAAATTAGGCAGCTATTAATTATTTTCCCTCTATCATTGAATTAAGTTACGAAAAAGATATACTTTTTCTAGACCATATTAGGTGAATTGTTAGGGTATAGTATATCCATTAAGCAAAAAAATATATTTAAGATTATGAATTAAAGGTTATTGTTTACTATTACTTTTTTGATCATATTCAATTTATTTTTCAAGAAAATATAAAATAGTTATGAACTTCATTAAAAGAAAGGGAAAGGGTAAATAAGAAAAAAAATTCTAACATTTCTCTTGAACATTCAAAAATTTAGATATTTTAAACTATAAAAAGATTTCCAACAATTCACATAATATGGTTTAGATAGCATATTTATTTGAGACCGGAACAAATAACAATTATACTTTATAAGACGTTATAGAAATATGACATATCATGTACACATCATCATATAAAATTGATCTGATCAACATAATTATATAAAAATTAAATCGTAACATTTTTTTTATCTTGAAATAAACAAAATATGATTGGTAAGGTATAAACATATTAAAATTAGCTAAATAAATGATAGGCACTTATTTTGAGTATTTAGGATATATTGTCTAAGATCTCCATCATAATTTAGAAAGGATTAATTTTTCTTGTTGTATGACATTATTTGAGGTCTTATATAAAGTAGTATAATTACTTGAAATAAATATGGAAGAGAAAATTATTTTTCAATTTGACTTTCTTATTTTTCATCAAAGAAATATGAAGGATAAAGTATTTTTATATTTTCCTAATTTTGAGGAAAACACCAAATTAAGCAACTAATTATAAATTATATTGCCCCGTTATAGAATTATGTCATGAAAACACCAACATCAACACCACAAATAACATACCTAGTGAAATTCCACAAATGAAGTCTAGAGTAGGTACAGTGTATGCAGACCTTACCTCTACCTCCAGTAGGCAGAGAGGCTGTTTTCAAAAGACCATCAACACATGTACAGTAAATCATGGTAATAATAAGAAGAAAACAATGCAGAAATTATAACAACTAAGAAGGGGACATTTCAAAGTCTAAAAGAATAAAAAAATAATAAAAACAAATAGCATGATAGTCCAAACATAATGAATATCAAACTATTATAGATATCACAAGTAGGGATCAACTCCACCTCATTCTCTACTGCTTAAACCCTAAACTGCTATACTTTGTCTAGTGTACGAGAAACACCATTCAAGCCTAAACCCTCAAAAATCAACACAAGACTCCTATCTGATTACCTTTTATGCTAATACAAGTCTTTCGCATCTCCTATCTATGGTCATGTCCTCAGTAACTTGAAGTTAGACCATACCTAGTCTATACATCTCCCCTAATACTTCTCAGCCTAACTCTACCTCTCATTGTGACTGCTAAATCCAAACTCCTAAACCACCTCACTATGACATCTACACCTCATCTCTTCATATGATCAAACCATCTCAATCTCGCATTCCTCATATTGTCCACAATGAAGAACACTCTCACCTCATATTGGAAAACCTTATTTTGATCCTATGAACACTAGTATTCTTACATATCAAACTCAACTTCCTCATATCCACAATATGCATCTTCTGAACATGAGAGTTTTTGACTGGCCAATATTCTACCCCATAAAAAAACACCGATCTAGCCACCATTCTATAAAACTTATCTTTACCTCTCGGTGGTATCATTTAATCACACAAGACTCTGAAGTCAAGATGCTTGAAACCGTTATCAATTGTGCTACTACCCTTGATTGTAAACCCAAGATACCTATAACTATTATTCTAGCGGATAGCCTATGTGTCCAACCATACTTCCACGTTTTCCTCATGCATCCCCTCACTAAATTTGCACTATAAGTACTCTAAGCTAGTCCAGATCAACCTAAATCCTTTAGCTTCGAAGGTTTGTCTCCATAACTCCAACCTAGCATTTACTCCACTATGTGTCTTATCAATAAGTACAATGTCATTCACAAATAACATACGCCAAAGAACCTCATCTTTAATGTACCACATCAATTCATCCATCACCAATACAAAGAAGAACGAGATAAAAGTTAATACCTTGTGCAATCCTATTTTCACAGGGAAGTACTCTTTGTATCCTTATGTAATTCATAATTTTTTTCCACCATACATGTCCTTTATTTCCCTAAATCAAACCACCAGTACATCTCTAGTCCCCAAACATCTCCAATGGACTTTTCTTGGAACTTAGTTGTAGGCCATCTCATGGTCAATGAAAATAATATACAAGACCCTCTTTCTTTTACAGTATGTACCATCATTCTCCTCACAAGATGTATGGATTTCGTAGTTGATCATCTAAACATGAATCTATAAAGACTTGAATTTTGGTGATTTTCTCTTTTATGTGTTTTGGCTATTTTATCCGTTTCGGTAGTTCTAAATACTGAATTTGGATTTTGGGTATGGTAACATGGTTCCCAAGAACTTTGGGAAGGATTTAGGTGAGTTTGAGGTTATTCGAGGATTTCAAAGACAATAGTTGACCTCGGTATATATTTTTTTATTCGAGTGTCGAATGGAAAAATGGAATGTATTAACAAATCTGGAACATCAATTTTGAATTGTAGCATGGATGGTTTGGGTTTGAAACTTTTATTTGTATTTCAGCCTTCCAATTGAAAAATAGTATATTTTGTCCTGAAGGAGTCTCAGATGTTAATTTGATGTGAACATCCATTTATTCATAAATCTAATGATTCCATTAAATGTGGAACATCTTTTATTATTAATTTACACTATTGGTTCATGTTCATAGGATTTCGAATGAGTCCCACAGGACAAAACTTAAGTTTTTTTACGTTGCTGCCGTGGTCATTACAGGTCAACGGTAAACACACATGGTCAATGGTCGATGCGCGGTCAACAACCCCTCTTCTTTGCCGAAAGTAACCCAATTTTGCAATTTTATCCCATTTTTTCTCATTTGCACCATTTTTATCATATTGCGAGCTTAGAAGGGGGATTTTGGAGAATATTTCTTGTGTTTGTTTGTGCGGGTAAGTTCGTATCCCAATTCTAAATCATTTCCTACCAACTTTATCATTTAAGTTCTTCTAAATCAAAAATTTCAAAAGATGGTTTTTGGGGTTTTTTTGAAATTTGAAACTTTGGTGCTTCTTTAATTTGAGCTTCAGTTCTTACTCATTTTTGCTTGGGTCTTCACCCATAGAATCATTTTCACTTGAGGTTTTAAATTTTCAAATTTCCATCTTTACTCTTTTTGATTTTCAATGGATTTTTGGGGTTTTTTCCAGTAATGCTTGAAAAAATAGATTTTCTTTAATTTGGATGATAAAAAAGATTTGAGAAGTTCATTCGCTTTGGTCCACCCAAGTTTATTGGATATATTGGTGAGTATGCCAATGATTGTTTGATTGTTTCCCAGGAGAAGTTACATAATCTTTTATCCTTTGAGTATTATGGAGTTTCTTCTATTATTTACCAGTTAACAAATGTGGATAGGGATTGGTGGAGATTGCTTGCCTGTAGTAGGCCTTTAGGTTTGCCTGCTATGACTTGGACATAATTTTCTTAGGACTTCTTAGAGAAGTTTGTACCAAATAGCTTGAGAGACAAAATAAGGGATGGTTTTTATATTTTGGAGCAGAGCTCCATGTTATTACCGATTATAAGGAATGTGTCAACACCTTATCCAAATATTTAGTCACAAGTATCTCTATCGAGTTTGAGATGATTCCAAAGTTTGTGAAGGGGTTAGATGGTACATATCAATTGGCTAAAACTCGGATGGTAGTTTCACAGGCTTTTTTCCTAGAGTATTACTGAGAATGATAAGATGACATAGTCTATTATCTAGGATACTAAGGAAGGCACCAAAAAAGGTGCATCAGGTCATGCGAGTGAAAGATCTAAGGTTAGATCTTCAGGACAAGATGGTCATTCTAGTTCATCCGTACCTACTCAAATTGAGTTGGGCCACAGAGGATATTTTGTATGTGATGAGTTACACCATGTGGCCAAGGATTTCCCTCAACATGAATACGGACCCACTTAGCAGGGTTCTTAGCTTCAGCTTTACCCTACTCTAGTATTTGAAGTGAGAGTTGGTTCGCAGAGTGGTATGGATAGTGTTAGATGTTCTAAAAGTAGAGGTGAGGGAGATCATTGAGGTTTTCATAGGGATACTCAGTGTTATGCTATACCTTGGATATTCGAGGTAGAGACTTCTGATGTAGTTATTACCAGTATTATCCCAGTTTGCTACAGATCTACTTCTGTGTTATTTGACCCTAGGTCTATATTATATTATGTATCTATATACTTTTCTTATGTATTTGGTTTTTCTTGCAAGCCTCTTTTTATACCTTTTCATATTTCTACCCTCGTACGAGATTATTTAGTAATGAATTGGGTATACCAATCTTGTGTGGTTACCTTTATAGGCCGTAAGACTTTGATAGACTTTATTATCTAATATATGGTTTATTTTGACGTTGTTTTGGGGTGTGGATTGGTTAGCTCCTTACCATGCTATTTATGATTGTTATGCAAAGACTATCATTTAGCTACACCAAGTGTGCCAAGGCTAGCTTTGAAGGGTAAGCTTAATTCGGGTATGAAGGGTGTCATATCTTTTCTACATGCTTGCGCATGGTATAGAGAGGGTGTTTGCCATATTTTTGTTATGTTCGTGGAACTAGTGTTGTGTCGCCACCTCCTATGGATTCTGTTCGAGTTGTTTACTAGTTCATGGATGTGTTCTCTACATATTTACCTAGTATACCTCTGGATCGTGATATTGTTTTTGTTGTTGATGTAGAGCCGGGAAGCAAGCCCATTTTCATTCCTCCCTATAGGATGTCCCCAACACAGTTGAAGAAATTAAATGAGCAGTTACAAGATTTGTTGAGTATGGGGTTCATTAGACCTTATGTATCTCCTTAGGGTGCACTTGTCTTGTCCGTAAAGAAAAATAATGGTTCTATGCATATGTGTATTGATTATAGGTAGTTGAACAAGGTAGCAATTAAGAATAAGTATCTTCTTCCTTGGATTGATGAACTTATTAACCAACTCCAGGGTGCTTTGGTGTTTTCTAAGATTGATTTGAGACCCGAATATCACCGGTTAAAGATTAGAGCTTCAGATGCTTTAAAGATGGCTTCATATACTCTATAGGGTCATTATGAGTTATTGTTCATGTCTTTTGGGTTGACCAATTCCCCTGAGGTGATCGTATATCAACCCTTTTATGTTTATATTTGTAGAAGACATCTTGGTTTATTCTAATAATGAGGTTGTCCATGTGAAGCATTTGAGGATTGTACTTCAGAGATTGCATGATAAAAAGCTGTATGGTAAGTTTTCCAGTGTGAGTTTTGGTTGGATACTCTCTTTTAGGATTAATGTGGTAACCAAGGATGGTATATTGGTTAATCCAGCCAAGCTAAAATAATTAATGATTGGGCTAGACCTAGTTCTCCTATCGAGATTTAGAGTTTTGTTGGTTTGGCAGGTTATTATCGGTGCTTTATAGAGGGTTTCTCACCAATAGAACCTCCTTTGACTATGTTGCCTCAGAAAAAAGTGGTATTTCAGTAGTCAAATGCATATGAGAAGAGATACCAAAAGCTCAAAAAGTTGTTGAATTTGGCTTATATTTGACCTCGCCCCAGGAGGGTGTGGATTTTATCGTGTTCTATGATGATCGTGTATTGGTTTGGGTGTGATACAGAAGGTTAAGGTGAATGGTTATACTTCTGGACAGTTGAAGCCTCATGAGAAAAATTACCCCACCTATTATTTGGAGTTTTCAGCAGTTATAGTTGTGTTGAAGCTATAGAATCATTTTTTGTATGGACTTTAAATGGTAAAGCTGATTTGATTGTTCTCGGATTATTGTAGCCTTCAATACTTCTTCATCCAGCAAGATCTTAATATGAGTCAGCAGTGTTGTCTTGATATGCTTAAGTATTATGATCTCACTATTATTTTTCATTTGGGCATGGTTAATGTGGTTGAAGATGCCTTGATCCGAAAATCTACTAGTATGGAGAGTACTGCTCTTCTCTTGAACCACGAGGGGACTTTATCCTTAGAAGCTCTGTATTTGGCTAATTAGTTGGTTAGGCTTGATATTTCGACACCCGAGCGTGTTTTAACCATTGTTGATGCTAGATCTTCTTTGATAGAGCAGATTTGAGCTTACTAGTTTTGAGATAAGGTGTTGAGTGGCAAGGCTAAGGTGACATCTCTTGATTTCGATGGTGTTTTGAGGATTAAAGGATGATTTTATGTACTAAGAGTTGGTGGATGGGTAAGGTTGATTTTGGATGAGGCACATTCTTCTTTATATTTTGTTCGAGTCTAAAGTAGGTTCAAAAATTGAGTTAAAAAACAAAGTGGAAAAAATAGATTTTTTAACAACATATTTCCCAAGGCTGAAGGAGTCTACAAGATAAAAAAACACACAAGAATGAATTAAAAATGAGGTCCAAATCGAAGAAAATCCATTTTTCAAGCTTTACCAACAAACCCACCTCCCCCCCCCCCCCCCAAAAAAAAAAAACCATAAAAAAATAAAAAAGGGTAAGAATCAAATCTTATTTGAAAATTAGAATCTTCAATTGAAAAGGGTTCTATGGGTCAAAACCCTAGAAAAAAAGAGTAAGACTAGATGCTCAAATCAAAGAAATATCAAATTTTCAAATAGGGGGGAAAACCTCTAAAACCTACATTTGAACTCTTTGATTTATAAGAATTTAGATGAAAAAATTGGTAGGAAATCATTTATAATCGAGCTACGAATTTACCCGCATGAACTTATGCAAGAAATATCCCCCAAGATCTCCCTCCCAAGCTCCCAATTAGATAAAATGGTGCAAATGAGCAAATAGAGGATAAAATCCAAAGAATGGGTCTTTTACAACAATAAAAAAAGGTTAGTGACCTACGTCAACAATTGATCGTATACGTTGATGGCTGATCACATGGTGTAACGACCCTATATCTCCTCCCGGGACGTCACACAGTGCTTAAGGCTAAAAGTAGCCCCAAGCTAACCCTTTGAGCGAGTCACGACATAAAATAACTTATTTCGAGAAGAAATAAACAAAACACTAGCACTGTCGTATCAAATAATAGAAAATAAAAAGAAAATACTTGCTCCAAACAACCGCAATACTAGAAATCTCAACATACTAACAATCTGATAACTAGTCTGACAAAGCCTCTACTACTCCATGACTAGAGAGCTATTGGGATAGGCCCCCAACTGACAAAAACTGAACTAAAAGCAACAATATATCTACTAAAATACTGAAATGTCTGAAGATATGTCCTCGAACCATAAGGACTCACCACTGTAGAGATGTAGACAAAGGTACTCAGAAATCACTGAAGAGGCTGGGACTGAGCACCTGAACCTACATTATAAAACAATTTAACACATAGACGTATATGTGGATCAACTCATGGGAATGTACTGAGTATATGTGGGTGTATGCATTTATATAAAACAACATCAATACTCTTTAATAAAATCATGCATGCAAATATGAATGACTCACATAGCTTGAATAAGTCTAATATAATAAGCTCATAAATCATGTAGAATGAAGCATGTAACATAAATCTCATGAGTCATTATACTTTAGCTTTAAAATGTGTACTCTCCTCTTATTCTCATTACTCGAAGGCTGAAGAAAGCTTTAAACAATACTTTCAACTCATGCATATATCTCATTGAGAGTAAAACTTTTTTAATGCTTAAAAACTTAGAACTCCTTTAGACTCAGGATACTTGGAACTCGGAATTATATAAATTTGGTTTTAAAAACTAATTATTTACTCTTACTGATAGAGAAAACTACTTCCTTCTTGGGAAAATTTTAGTTCAAGAAACTATTCTAATAATCTTACTATTAGGGAAAACTACTCAAAAGTTGTTTATTCACTGTTTACTAGCAGGGAGGTTCTCTAAACTGACATACAAAATGCGAGCTACATGGAGTCCAACGTCTTATACTCCTAAGGAAGAAACCTCACGTTGGGGAGAGGCATCATACTCTTGCCAGGGAGTATAACCTCAACTTAGTGATCACTTATCTTGGCCTTGGGCCCATAAATCTCAATCCTACGGTGGCACATAGTTTTGGGGTATGAAACCATAGTAACTTACCCAACTCGATTCTAAATACTACTCCCTTTAGTTAGCTATGCTCATCTCATGGAAATCCACTTTAAAATAATCTCATGGTTCATAAGAACCCAACTATAAAATTTGTAATCTCATTTGGTAAAGTGGATTTCAAAGCTACTATGACCTTTAAGGTCAAAACTTTCTCAATAATCTCAAAATACTCAAATGATGGGTGCTTATAGCACAAAAATTCTTAAAATTTCAATCTCAAGTAGAGCTTAATGACCCATATATCAATCTCATGTTAAGACGTATCAAAATTCATACTCAATATCATAAAAATTCATAAATCATATAGAAATCTGGAAATTTTCAGCATTATGCATTATAATCTCAACATACTCATGTACTTCAATTTCTAAAACATTGAAACCATCATAATCTGAAGAAATAATAACATAGGGTATAAACCTATACTTCAATTTCATAAAAAACCTGTAAAACCATATATCTTTGTAATTAAAACAACTTTTGGGCACAAGGACGAAAGGGGTGTCCTTGTTCAAACCCCACATATCTTTAGATTGTGAAACTAGATGATCAAGCTTGCTGGAGACTCTTCTTCTTACTCTTGAGAGAGGGTTCTTGAAGCCTTGGACTTGGGGAACTCGAATCTCAACTCAATTTGTAGAATCTATGGTGATTTCTTGAATTTCTTGGAGAAGGGTTTTGGGTTTGTTCTTGAGGAAGAAACCCTAGCCTTTGGATTTTTTGGGAGATAATGAAGTTATATTCTTCGTTTTGCATATATCTAAGTGTTAAAAAGGGAAAAAGACCAAAAGTTCTTTTAAAAATAACTTAAAAATAATGAACAGGATTTGCGATGGTCTGAGCGACGGTCCGGTCTAATGGCCCGTCGGATCGTCCGTTGCATGTTGGTCAGAAAAAGGCCACACTGCCTCAATTATGACGGTCTTAGCGACGGTCCATCGCTAGTTTGATGGTCTGTCGTCTTGTCCATTGCACTTAGGACAGAAGAGGGAGTTACTGCCTTGGTTGCGACGGTCCGTCGCAAGCTCGATGGTCCGTCAACCTTTCCGTCGCACCTGGGCGGTTCCGACTGCTCTTAGTAAAACGGCCATAACTTCTCGCCCCAATACCGGATTTGGATGAAATTCATACCGTTGGAAAGGTAATTCAATTTCCCACACAATAGAATGTCTTTTTTAGGAAAATTCAATCAAGGTTAAAACACTAATCACTTAGGAAGTCACTTTTCAATCTTTTAGTGATGGAATTACACTTCACTTTATATGCTCTAAGGCTCAGACTACGAGGGAACTTTTGCGGGGTCTTACAATATATCCCCCTTGGTAAAATTCATCCTTGAATGCTGCTAGTTAGTTTATGAACACAGGAAAAGCTGAGTATACATAGCTGAAGAAATTTGCTAAACGAGCCTAAAATCTTTCCAAACTCTTAAATACTTCGAAAATTACAAGAACTCACGTAAGAATAGATGTATAGCTCAACTTTAGATTAGAAGGGTTGAATTAAGGAAGAATAATACCTTTGGATTGATTTGAACTCATGGAGAAGAGGTGTGGGTACTTGGCTCGCATGTCTGCTTCTGCCTCCCAAGTAGCGCCCTCCACATACTGGTTCAGCCATAAAACTTTGATCAAGGGAATTTCTTTGTTCCTTAGTCTATAGATACAAAAATCTAGGATCTCAACAGAAATCTCATCAAATGAAAAACTGTTCTGAATATCAGCACTCTCTAAGGGATCTACTAAAACTGAATAACCAATATGATTTTTAAGCATGGAGACATGAAAAATAGGATGAATGGCTGACAACTCTGCGGGAAACTCAACTTCATAGGCTAATTTACCAACACGACTCAAGACTCTATAGGGGCCCACATTACAGGGACTAAGCTTCCCCTTTTTACCAAACCTCTTCACCCCTTTCATGGGTGAAATCTTTAAGTACACCAAATAACCCACCTCAAACTCAAGATCCCTTCTCCTCACATTGGCATATGACTTTTGACGACTCTGAGCTATCTTCAATCTTTCTCTAATCAACTTCACCTTTTCCATAGCCTCGAATACCACATCAGGTCCTATCATTGTAGATTCACCCACTTTAAACCAACCTATTGGTGATCTACATCTTCTACCATACAAAGCCTCAAATGGTGTTATTTTGATGCTAGCATGGTAACTATTGTTATAAGCAAACTCTATCAATGGCAAATACTCTTCCCAAGTACCTTTGATGTCAAGAGCATATGCCCTCAACATATCTTTTAGAGTCTGAATGGTCCTCTCAGCCTGACTATCTATCTGCGGATGAAAAGTGGAACTCAAATAAACTAGGGTACCAAGATTCTGCTGAAACACACTCCAAAACTGAGAAGTAAATTGAGTACCTCTATCCAAAATGATAGACAACAGAACTTTGTGCAGCCTGACTAGCCCTCGGATATACAATCTAGCATAATTCTCAGCTGTATAAGATGTATGGACCGGGCAATAAATATGCGGACTTAGTCAGCTTGTCTACAAAAATCCAAATAGAATCATAATGATGACGCGAAAGAGGTAAACCAGTCATGAAGTTCATATTCACCTTTTCCCACTTCTTAGTGGGTATACCATATTCTTGCATCACACCACTAGGTCTTTGGTGTTCTACTTTAACATGTTGGCACGTTGTGCACTTTCCTACAAACTCAGCTATATTCTTCTTCATACTCCTTCACCAATAGATTTCCCACAAGTCACGGTATATCTTGGTTGCGTCGGGATGAATAGAATACCGCGCACCATGCACTTCAGCCATAATCCTCTGCCT
The DNA here is from genome assembly GCF_002878395.1 of Capsicum annuum. Taxonomy (NCBI): domain Eukaryota; kingdom Viridiplantae; phylum Streptophyta; class Magnoliopsida; order Solanales; family Solanaceae; genus Capsicum; species Capsicum annuum. Next base: position 30,588,244 of record NC_061114.1, read on the forward strand.
CAAATCATCAACACATGGAACACACAATCTACCCTGCAATCTCAACAAGCCATCTACCCCTTGGAAGAAAACCTCTACCTTTTGGTCTTTAACTGACCCCTTCAGTCTGACCAAACTAGGATCTCTGTCTTGTTTTTCCCTCACTTCCGAAACTAAGGAGGATTCGAAACTACTTTGCACCAAAGTGCTTCCCTTAGCGGAATCAAGCAACCTAACACCCAATATAGCCAGACGGTGCACATCACAAGCTAATTCTTTCTTACCTTCTTTCATATGCATAACACTATCTATGGACAACCTGCTAAGGGCATCTACCACTACATTGGCCTTGCTCGGGTGATGTAACACACTCATATCATAGTTTTTTAACAACCCTAACCACCTCCTCTACCTAAGATTTAACTTTCTCTGGGTAAACACATACTGCAGGCTTTTATGATAAGTAAACATATCAATATGAATACCATACAAATAGTGTCTCTAGATTTTTAAAGCAAAAACCACATCAGCTAATTCAATATCATGGGTTGGGTAATTCTGTTCATGTAACTTCAACTATCTAGAGGCATAGGCTATAACCTTAACTCTTTGCATCAACACATAACCTAAACCAACTCTAGAGGCATCACAATACACCACAAAACCATCGGTACTATTAGGCAAAGTCAACACAGGGGCTGAAGTGGAAGGTAACATATAGTATGTATGAAGAGAGGTAGAAATAGATTGAAGATGTATCAGGGGAGATAATTAGACAGGATATGGCCTAACTTTAAGTTAATGAGGACATAACCTTAGATAGGAGGTGCGAAGATTTTTTATTAAAGTGGAAGGTTAGTCAGAAAGGAGTCTTATGTTGATTTTTGAGGATTTAGGCTTGTTAGGTGTTTCTCGTACACTAGACGTAGTATAGTTGTTTAGGGTGTTAGTGATAAACATTGAGGTGGAGTTGGTCCCTACTTGTGATATCTATGATAGTTTGTCATTTATTGTTTTTGAATTATCATGCTAGTTTCTTTGATTATTTTTTTGTTCTTTTAGAATTTGAACTGTTTCCTCAGTAGTTGATATACTTTTTCACTATTTTCTTCTTCTGATTACCTAGCATTACTACACCTGAGCCGAGAGTCTTTCAAAACAAAATCTCTACCTCTTGGAGGTAATGTTAAGGTCCGCGTACACTCTACCCACTCCATATTTAACTTGTGGGATTTCACTGGGTATGTTGTTGATGATGTTGATGTTGTTGTCTTCATAAATTAATTCTACAGCGGGGTAGTATAATTTACACTTCGTTGCTTAATTTACTGTTTTTCTTCATAATCAGGGGAAAAAATAAAAATACTTTACCCTTCATATTTTTTAGATGAAAAATAACAAATCCAAATTGAAACCATTTACCATATATTTAGAGAATGTCCTAGGGTAGTTGCTTTTTGGAGAATAACCAATCTAGCTCAAATCTTGGAATGTAATTCGCCCATGAATATCAAGGATTGGATAAAAAATATTGTAAAATGAAAGATATAAAACTTGGTAAACGTCTTAGTTTAAAAGACGCCTTCCCATTTTACTTATGGAATATCTGGCTTGCTAGGAACAACAATATTTATAATAATTACTATGTGCAAATTCCAACCAGGGAGCCTTATGAAAGAGCTATAGATTATCAATTCATGGCAGTGCAACATTCAGTTAAGAAAAACCATGTTAAGAAACAATGGTCCCCTCCTATAGATGGCCTAAAACTCAACATAGATGGGTCTTACAACTACAACTCAGGAAAGAGAGGAACGCAGGGTATATTCAGAGATAATAGGGGGTACTGTATTAGAGGCTTTATGGACAAAAAAGTGTTAAAAATCCTCTTGAAGCAGAAACTATGGCCCTTTAAATGGGCGTGGAAATGGCTCTTCAATTAAAATGTTCTAATATTAGTATTGCTACTGATTCTGTAATGCTAGCAACTGCATGCAATGAGGATACAAATCCCAGTACTAATCTAATGTTGTTATGCAGGGGTCTTCTTCGGAAGCTGGGGGATCCACAGGTCATCCATGAAGGGAGATTGACAAAGCTAGCTGTGGATAGGCTTGCTAAGGAGGGCAAAAAAATGGAATCGCACACTTTTTTTAAAGAATGGACAATTCTCCCATTGTTTATTTGTAGGACTAATCAAATAGACAAAAAGGAAACTTATTTTGATGTAACTAATAGGCTCGTGATCCCGGATATTAGTAGTAGATTTTGTACTGCCAAACTATCTCCTCTTATGTACTCTAACGCAGCTTTGCTATGATGCATATTAAATAAGTAAAAATTCTTTGTTGACCAAAAAAAAAAAAAAGAAAAATTGATCTTTTTCTAAATTATGACGGAGATCTTTGCCAATATATCCTAAATGCTCAAAATAAATTCCTATCATTCACTTAGCTAATTTTAAAATGTTTATTTCTAACCAGCCGTATTTTGTTTATTATAAGATAGAAAAATGTTACGATATAATTGTTCTATAAGCATGTTGATCAAATCAGTTTTTTTTTTAAATAAAAGCGGGCTTGTAGCCCAATTTTTTTTTAAAAAAGAAACAAATCCAATTTTGCTATTTACAAACCAGGCCCAATATTGACCCGGTCCATGATCAAAACAAACACACAAATGGAAATATCTAGATTAGGGCAAACAGAATTAGAACGACCAGCTCCATTTCCATCTCTCTCCATCAAAGCTCCACTTCCATTTGCTTTAGAAATGCCAAGATGATGAAGTGTTGTGAACTCCATTGCACATCGAAGCTCTAGACCTCTAAGATAAGTATCTTCTTTGTTTACTTCGGTCAGATACTCGTTGTTGTTCGAGCTTCTTAACATCTTTGAATCTGGAATTCAACATTTCATCCTTCTAACTTTGCTATGATATATGCTACCCTTACTTCTTATTAAGAAATTGGATCTATCTAGCCGAATGTAACATAATTCTAGTAAGTAGCTTTGAATCGATTACACTTTAGCTCACCTAAATCTCACACCAGGTGTTCTGTAATCGATTCCAATGGAATATAACTCCAAGTACTTAAATTTATGTTAATTCATTTAGATAAATCTCCAATTTTTCCAGCAAAATGAATATTACTAGTTTGTAGATTTACTTCTTCCTTTGCAAAGGAATGAACCTCTTAGAGCTTAATACCACCTTAACATTAGTTGAAGCAAATCAACAAGACATAATAACATTTGAAATCTCTTTATTTACCTGTACATTCCAAATCAGCTTTTGTGTTTACACTTTCTGAATCTTTTGAGCCTCCCCTGTGTGATTACCTTACTGTCCTTGGAAGTTTTGAGTGATGAATTAAGATCCTGTCTTAATCCGGTGCTTGTTGTTTCATCTTCCTGACTCTAATATGTGGAATCTGTTGCTTATCTTGTATAGTAGTTATCTTAGTTTTCCTAGTATCTCCATGAAAGTGTTAAAATTAACTTTACCTGCAAAACTAAAACACAAGTTAGCCAAACAATCTGCCAGTGAGTTTCCTTCTTTGTAGATATATTGTACTTTGATTAATTCATCCTCCATCATTTGTTGAATTCTTGTAATGATTCCAATTATGCTCCAAGGAGCCTCCCATTCCCCTTTCACCATCTTAGCCAGTGTAAATGAATCAGTTTCAATCTCTAAAGGCAACAAATGATGCTCAACATATATAGTAACTACATCCTTCTATCATGGCTAGTGCTTCTGTATAAATGCTTGTATTTTCTTGAATCTATATACATGAAGCATAAACCAGATCACCTCATCATTTCTAATACAAAAAGCTATGGAACTTGCCCCAGGATTTCCTTTTGAAGTGCCATAAGTATTGCATTTATACCATCATTGAGTAGGTTTTCTCCATTCCACCACCTCTATTTACTCTCTCTGCCTATAATTCTGCAGAAATTCAACAAATAAGAGAAATCTGTTGGGGATTTTCTTTAGCCAGGGATACTTCACTCAGGTCAAATGATGTAGATTTTAATCAATTTCATAAATGACCCTATGCATTGACATGGAAACTCCATGATCAAATCAATTTTATCCGACGATGTGTACATTATATGTCATTTGCTATTATGCAACGTAAAGTATAATTATTATTTGTTCTGGTCTCAAATAAATACTCTTCTAATCCATATTAAAGGAATTGTTGGAACTCTTTTTATAGTTCAAAATAGCTGATTTTTCAAGGTTCAAGAGACTTGTTAGAATCTTTTTCATATTACCCTTTCTTTTATTGAAGTTCTTACCTATTCTATATTTTCTAGAAGAATATTTTGAGAATGACCAAAAAAGTAATACTAATAACCTTTAATCCATAATCTGAAATGTATATATTTTTTCCTTAATGAATATGTTATATCCTAACAATTCACTTAATAAGGACTAGAAAAAGTATATCTTTTTCATAACTTAATCTAATGGTAGAGGAAAAATAATTAATTACTGCCTTATTTTGTGTTTTCCCTCAAGATCCAAAAATATGAGAAATAATAAAACATTAAACTCAAATTGAAAAATAGCATTTTCCATTTATTGACCTTTTTTTTTTCTTTTTCTTCTTTTTGTGAAATGCTTATATGGCATTAGGAAATAAAATACAGAAGAATATCAAATTTAAGCAGCTCCCTTGACTGCGGTTTTCTTTGTTTTTCCTACCATTTTCCTATTTAAGCACCTCATTCCCCTACATGTTCTCTCATTCTAATTACATTCATCGAGTGAAAATGGCACCAAGGGCAAAAAAAGTGAATAGAGTTGTCGAGAAGGTGCATTACCGAGGAGTTCAGAAGAGTCAAGGAGATACACATTAGAGATATCGATACTAAGAAAGAATAAATGGTTAGGTTCATTTGACACGGTAGAGTTGGCTGTTATTGTATATGATGCAGCGGGGACTAAGTTTCGTGGTGTCTGAGCAAAGACCTATTTTCTAATTTTGATTGGCGAAGACTGGTAGTTCGGTCAGTTCTATAGAGTCATCTAATGCGGTGATTGTGGCGGCATTGATGGTTGAATCACCACATGGATCTAACTGCTTCCGAGGGTTAGATCCATTCTAGTTGGCTATTCAACCATCAATACCTCTACAGTCACCGCATTTAATGACTCTATAGAACTGATCTAACTTAACTCCCAATTCATCTTGCCCATCGGAATCGGAAAATTGGTCTTTGCTCTGACACCATGGAACTTAATCAACGTTTCATCATATGTCGTTGAAGCCAGATCTGCCATGTCGAATGTACCTAACCATTAATTCTAACCATTAATTCTTTCTTAGTATCGATATCTTTATGTGTATCTCCCCGACTAACTCTTCTGAACTTCATGGTAATGCACCTTCTCAACAACTCCTTGCACTTTATTTGCCCTTGGCACAATTTTTAGTCTATGAATCTAATCAGGATGAGAGAAAACATTTGCGAAGATGTTCTTAAATAGGAAAATGTTAGGGGAAAGAAATAAAAACACAGTCAAGGTAGTTGCTTAAATAAGATATTTTCTGTATTTTATTTCCTATTGCCACATACACATTTCACAAATAGAGAAAAAATGAAAATGTTAATAAATGAAAAGTGTTATTTTTCAATTTGAGTTTAATGGTTTTTTATTATTATTATTATTATTATTATTATTATTTTTAATTTTTTTTTTTGTATTTTGAGGGAAAACACAAATTAGGCAGCAATTAATTATTTTCCCCCTATCATTGAATTAAGTTAAAAATATATTATTCTAGACCATATTAGGAGAATTGTTAGGATATAGTATATTCATTAAGCAAAAGAATATATTTAAGATTATGAATTAAAGGTTATTATTTACTATTGCTTTATTGATTATTTTCAAAATATTTTTCAAGAAAATAAAAAATAGTTATGAATTTCCTTAAAAGAAAGGGTAAGGTTAAAAATGAAAAAATTCTAACATTTCTCTTGAACATTTAAAAATTCAGCTATTTTAAACTATAAAAAGATTTCCAACAATTCACTTAATATGGATTAGATGGTTTATTTATTTGAGACCGGAACAAACAACAATAATACTTTGCGAGACGTTATAGAAAAATGACATATCATGTCAACATCATCGTGTAAAATAGATTTGATCTACATGCTTATATAAAAGTTATATCGTCACATTTTTTTTATCTTGAAATAAACAAAATATGATTGGTAAGGTATAAACATTTTAAATTTAGCTAAATAAATGGTAGGCACTAATTACATGTTTAACATCTGGACCCTTGAACCTACTAACAAGCAACATTTTAAGTCCTACTTCGGTGTGTGTAATACAATTGCTGCCGCGTCAGCTTCCACATCATTTCCATGTCATTTTAAATGCTTCATTAAATTCCATGTCATAATATCTTAATTGATTAATTTTTAAAATTATTAATCAATAATAAAAATAAAATGATAAATTAAAACAAAATTTATTTTTTAAAAAGTAAGCCAAAAATATAAATTTAAAAAAAAAGGAAAAAACAAAGGAACCCTCACCAATTTCCCCTTTTTCTCTCTCTCATCCCTCGTCATTCTCCATCTCTCTCTCACCTCTCCATCTCTCCCTCGATTCCCTCTATACCTCTCAATTCTCCCATCCTTTCTCTACTAACAAAGTCCTCCTAATGATACACCTTTGGGACTGGTTCCATTATTGCTAGTGGTGGTTTCCAGTTGTCGACAAAAAGTTTCTCATAAGGAACCCTAATTTGCAAATTCGATGGACTATGATGGAAATCAGTTGGGGTTTTTTGTGTTAATGCATTACTGGTAGGATTATGTTTTCAACAACTCCTGCGGCGGCAGCGCGTTGGCAAAAACTTAAAGAAAGAGATGTTCACCATTGACAAAAGCTTCATGTCTTTTCTTCTTTCCTTCGATCTACTCTAAAAAAAAAGAATTAATTGAGAAATCAACCATGGGAAAGGGAGTTGTTGCATTGTTGTTTTGGAAGATTTTATGGGGGTTGGGGTGGTTAATTTAGGAGTTCTTGAAGTGGGTTTAAGGGGTTTTTATTGTTTCTTTGGTGTTGGTGTTGGTGAATCTGGTTCTTCAATTATGATTGCCATTGTAGAGCTAAGAGGTAGCAACAAGAAGATTATTCCTGAAAAGCACTATTTTTTTTCTTTTTTGCAGAATTTCTGGCGGTTCTTGAAGCTTTTCGTTCACCTGTTTGTCTGTGTTTGAGCTTTGGTTGTTGTTGAAGATGATGATGATATCAGGATTACTCAATTTGTAACAACTGGTGATTAGATTCTTGTTGTTTGTTTGAAAAAATTGAGAAGTGAGAATCGAAGAAGAAAGATTCTTGTTATTTGATTCTTGTGGTTTGTTTGGAAAAAAATTAAGAAGTGAGAATCGAAGAAGAAAGAAAATCACGTCATTTGTTTGTTTGTTTCTTGTTGATTCTTCATCTTCATATTCTGATTCTTGTTGGCTGTGTTGATTTGTTTGGAAAAAAATTGCTCAAAGTTCTAGTCGATTGTGTTGATTTGATTGTTATTATGTTGTGAATTATTGTACTTTAGGCTTGAGAAGTTGCACTTTGCAATTGCAATTATGATTTTACAATGGCCATGACAGCCAGTGGGGGTGGGGGACTGGTGTACGACGGTGGGGTGGGGTGGGGGTGCTGGACGGGGAGGGGTTGGGGAAGGGTCTTTTTTATTTTATTTTTTGAAAATTTATTATTTTTTAACTTTCAAAAATATATTTAAATTTAAAATCGGATGAGTGACTATACTCTCCTTGTCCTAATCAGCCATTTAATGTCATTTAATGCCACATAGGCAGTGTCAACGGTCAAAGGGTTTAAAATATATTTTTTTAGTGGATTTAGAGCTCCAGATATATAAAATCGACCTAGTATAGCACTGAGTCATTTTGGCTTTAGGATATATTGTCGAAGATCTCCATCATAATTTAGAAAAGGATTAGTTTTTCTTGTTATATGACATTATTTGAGGTCCTAAATAAAGTAATATAATTACTTGAAATAAATATGGAAGAGGAAATTATTTTTCAATTTGACTTTGTTATTATTCATCACAGAAATATGAAGGATAAAGTATTTTTATTTTTTCTTAATTTTGTTGAAAACACCAAATTAATAAACTAATTATAAATTATATCGCCCCTTTATAGAATTAAGTCATGAAAACAACAACATCAACACCAAAAACAGCATAACTAGTGAAATTTCACAAATGAAGTTGGGTAGAGTATGTGTAGACTTTACCACTACCTCTAGTAGGCAGTGAGGTTATTTTCAAAAGACTCTCGGCTCATGTGCAGTAAATCATTGTAATAATAAGAAGAAAACAATGCAGAAGTTATTACAACTAAGAAGGGGACATTTCAAAGTCTAAAAGAATGAAAAAAATAATCAAAGCAAATAGCATGATTGTCCAAACATAATGAATATCAAACTATTATAGATATCACGTAGGGATCAACTTCACCTCAATCTCTACTGCTTAAACCCTAAACTGCTATACTACGTCTAGTGTACGAGAAGCACCAATCAATCCTAAACCCTTAAAAATCAACACATGACTCTTATCTGACTACGTGCTACTCTAATACAAGACCTTCACATCTCCTATCTAAGGTCATGTCCTCAGTAACTTGAAATTAGGACATATCTAGTCTATACATCTCCCCTAATACTTCTTAGCCTAACTCTACCTCTCACTGCTATATCCAAATTAAACTCCCAAAACACCTCACCATGGAGTCTACACCTTGTCTCTTCATATGATCAAAACATCTTAATCTTGCATACCTCATATTTTCCACAATAAAGAACACTCCCACCTTACATTGAAAAACCTTATTTTTGATCATATGACCCCTACTATTACAACGTATCCACCTAAACATCCTCATATCAACAATATACATCTTCTGATCAAGCGAGTTTTTTTATTGGAAAACACTCTGTCCCTAAAAAAACATCGATCTAGCCACCATTCTACAAAACTTATATTTATGTCTCGATGGTATCATTTAATCATATAAGACTCTGGAGACAAAATGCTTGAAACTGTTGTCGATTGTGCTACTACCCTTGATTGTAAACCCAAGATACCTATAACTGTTATTCTAGTGGATAGCCTATGTGTCCAACCATACTTCCATGTTTTCCTTATGCATCCCATCACTGAATTTGCACTCTAAGTACTCTAAGTTAGTCCTGATCAACCTAAACCCTTTAGCTTCTAGGGTTTGTCTCCATAACTCCAACCTAGCATTTACTCCACTATATGTCTTGTCAATAAATACAATGTTATCCACAAATAACATACACAAAAGAACCTCATCTTGAATGTACCACATCAATTTATCCATCACCAATGCAAAGAAGAACTAGCTAAAAGTTGATACCTTGTGCAACCATATTTTCATAGGGAAGTCCTCTTTGTATCTTCATACCGTCGTAATTCATAATTTTGTTCCACCATACATGTCCTTTATTTTCCTAAATTAAGCCACTAGTAAACCTCTAGTCCCCAGGCATCTCCAAGGACTTTTCTTGGAACTTAATGTAGGCCATCTTATGGTCAATGAAAATTATATACAAGTTCCTCTTCTTATGGTCAATGAAAATCATATACAAGTTCCTCTTTCTTTTATAGTATATATCTATCATTCTCCTCACAATATATATGTATTTTATAGTTCATCATGTAAGCATGAACTGTAATGACCTGAATTTTAGTGATTTTCTCTTTTATGTGTTTTGATCATTTTCTCCTTCTCGGTAGTTTCTAAATACCGACTTTGGATTTTGGGTATAGTAACACGGTTTCCAAGGACTTTGGGAGGGATTTAGGTAAGTTTAAGGTTATTCGAGGCTTTCAAAGCCAATAGTTGACCTCATATATTTTCTTGATTCGAGTGTTGAATGGCAAAATTGAATGTACTGACAAATCTAGAACATCAATTTTGGGTTGGTACCATGGATGGTTCAGGTTTGAAACTTCTATTTGTATTTCGGCCTTCCATTTGAAAAATAGTATATTTTGTCCCGTAGGAGTCCCGGATGTTAATTTGATGTAAACATCCTTTTATTCATAAATCAAATGATTCCATTAAATGTGGAACATGTTATATGATTAATTCGCACTACTAGTTCATATTTATAGGATTTCGAATGAGTCCCAAAGGTTAAAATTTAAGTTTTTTTACGTTGCTAACGTGGTCATTTTGGGTCAACGGTAAACACACATGGTCAACGGTCGATGCGCGGTCAACAACCTTTCTTATTTGCCAAAAGCAACCCAATTTTGGAATTTTATCCCATTTCTGCTCATTTACACCATTTTTATCATATTGGGAGCTTGGGAGGGGGATTTTGGAGGATATTTCTTGTGTTTGTTTGTGCGGGTAAGTTCGTTGCTCAATCTAAATCATTTTCTACTAACTTTATCATTTAAGTTCTTCTAAATCAAAATTTTCAAAAGAGGGTTCTTGGGGTTTTTTCGAAATTTAAAACTTTGGTGCTTCTTTAATTTGAGCTTTAGTTCTTACCCATTTTTCCATGGGTTTTCACCCATAGAATCCTTTTCACTTAAGGTTTTAAATTTTCAAATTTCCATCTTTACTCTTTTTGATTTTCGATGGATTTTTGGGGTTTTTTTTGGTAATGCTTGAAAAATAGATTTTCTTAAATTTGGACCTTGTTTTAACCCGTAATTGTGTGGGATTTCTACTTCGTACTCCTTTACCCTTAGGAAATATATTTTTAAAATGAAATTCAAGTTTTTCTCCTTTTTAACTCAGTTTTCGAACCCGCTTTAGATCCAATCGAAATATGGGTAACGTTAGCTTTCTTTTAATGTCTAGATGTTATATTTGAATGATTTAGGTTGTTCTGAGGTCGCTCATGAGGGGAAAGATTTGGATTAAGCACTTAAGATAAGCATTCCATCATTTTGAGGTTGGTTATGACTTAACTTCTTTAAGATTGTGTTGGGTAGTTAATGAATAAGTAAAACATGCTATGAATTGGGGAAAATAACTGTGAGATTTATAATTTATATATTATATTTTGTGTTCTGTGACCTTGTGGGAAGCTTATATTCTGTTGTGGTTAAGTGATATCTGATATTGTGTGTTGCCCATGTGAGGGCTTTATTTGACATCATTTCCCTTATATGTGCATCTAAAAGCCATTATTCTAGATATAATGTATGTGCGGGAGCTTATTTTGACAATATAGACCTTATTCAAGTATTGGTTGCCTTTATCATGATAAACTAGCCAAGTTAATGGTTGATATATATAATTCATGTTGGTTGGATTGGGTATCAGCATGTTGATTTGATTGTGAGCATTAAATCCTCATTCTATATCGATACATTCTTGAGATACTAGTTGTAGCTCCCAAGCGCACATGCAAGTGTATGTAGTTACCCAAGTTGTAAAGTGGCCTTTTAAAATTCAAGTATCAATCCATCAGGGACTTGTGGTCTGCAACAATCCAATTCTAGTCTCACTATGACGATTAACAAAGTGTGAAAGTAACTGATAATGTTTGAGTATTTAAACTAAAATTCACCATAAAATAATTCAATAATAGAATGTAATTGAACAATAATGTGGAGAGACCCAGGGTTGAGAAACTATGAACACTCTCACTTAGATAAATAATATCATTGGTTTTGTTAATTATCTTTTTTGTTGATTCACTGGGTTGATAACATGATTATGGTCTTTCGAGCCTTTAATCGTCCATCTAACTTAGCCTCAAAAAGACATCGTTGAGCGGGAATGCAAGAACTAGGGTAAAAACATTTGTATTTCATCTTGTATATGAACTAAATAAGTCAAAACAGGTATATTCTTATCCTAAATGCATATCCTAACTTTAATCCCTTGAATATTTAATATCCTACTTCATATATCCCACGTTTTAATCTATCATTACTCCTTTCGGGTTCACGATAGAAATATAAATTTTTCCTAAGGGTTGTGAATTTGTAGAATAACAAATACAAGGATATATGAATAACTAATAATGATAAATAACATAAACCAACTCAATTGCTTAAGTAATCGTATTCTTAGCCTCAACCCTAGATGAGCGTGTTTAGCTACTCATGGAATTACAATGAATCACAATAATGAAATTTATGTATATAGTCCAAAAGTCGACTAATGTAAAGGTGAAAAACCCTAAGATAATCCTCCTCAAGTATAAGCCCCAAAGGCCATTCAATCCTTACGATACAATAGGAGTTTCCCATTTATAAGTGGAAGCAAAAGCCCATTTTGAGCACATGTGTGTGCCATGCTCTTTCATTGGCGTGATAAGGATATGGCAACCCCTTATCGCAGATGCTTACTGGAATTTGAATTTTTTTTAATTTTCCAAGGGAAGGGCACGCCCTTATCTTGGAAGCTAGAGGACGTGGCATGCCCTAGTGCTCAAAATTTCTTGATTTTGTTCGTGTTTGCTCCATGCATTTGTCTTTAAGTTCCTCACATCGTGATTGCTTTTCTACTTCAAATTCAGCTCGAATATAGCTTATTATTGAGTTTAAACTCTCAAAAATCTTCCTATATCAACATAAACCACGAGTTAATGATTAAAAATTCAATATAATTAAACAAGATAAACTAGAACACAACCTAGCTCAAACTAGTAACACTAGTTTCCTTGTCTAAACTCTAAGTGATCGTTTTAGTACCAACTTTGTTTTGAACTCTCCTTAAACATTGCAAACAAGTAGGTAAACACTTAGATGTTTAATAATATGAATGTTAACTCATTATGCACACAAAAAGTTCTCAAAACTAGGCTAAATTAGGCTAGATAAGGACACTTAGGTGCTTAAATCCACCTAAGATCATCACCCAACACTTAAAGCCTTGTTCATCTTTGAACATATTTATCTTAAGCATTATCTAATGAAGACTCCAACATTCTTCCTAAAGTAGACACTCAATCTAATACATCAATGACTACACAAATATAAAGTTCCACAATCAAGCATGTCATGTACTTTTGAAAACTCAAGAACACTACTTCAAAACATGCATCTTAACATCAAGAATTGGCTCCATAAAGTTGGAAAAGTCATGCATATTATTCAATCAAAGAGATCATATAAGTCACCAAACAATCATAAACCATACGCCCTTGCACAAGAGAGTTAACCATATTCACTGATAGTGATTCAATATATATTACAAGAGTGGGTATAAGAATCAAATTCTGCGAACTCTCAAAATAAACTAACATGTCTCATAAGATGAACCATAGGCTTTCCCTCAATATAGTTGTAAGACCTCGCAAAATTCTCAGCTTAACTCAGTCCATTAAAGCTTGAAAAGAAGTCCCATACTTAGAAATTTTAGCTAAGTATTTATACTTCGAAGTATTTTAGCCTTTGTAAGTTGGAGATCCTATTTCACGACCCTTATGACCTTAAAGTATTAATTTTTAGGTTTATTCATAATTAGGAATGTCAGTAGGTCACTTCGGGTGAATTTTGGATTTTTCAGACCTCATTTGAACCATGTTCAGATGACCAAAATAGTGGGTCGATGCGATTTAGACGCATTGCATCGACAGAATATTCCCCCCATCTTTTTGTGAAATTCTAGTAAACCAACGCGAACTCAATTCGTCGCGTTGGTCATCGCATTGATGCCACCACAAAGTGTGTCGTTCTGTGCAGCACTGGACACATTTTCAGTCATTAAAAGCCCATGTCTAGAGGGGTATTTGGGTTATTATCCCACTCATTTTACGCCCTAAAACATAAATCAAACATCCCTAGAGGCTAAATTGCTCACTTTCTTTAAAATTCTCTCTAATTTACTTAAGAACAAACCTGAAGGCTTTTAATTTCAAGAGAAAATCTTTAAGAACAAACCATCAGTCTTCACGAATTCAAGCATCAAGGTATGTGAAGTGTTTATCCAAGGGTTTCCTTCCACCCTTGGAGTTCAAGAAACTCTTTTAAACTATAATTTAATTGATTTCATGAATTCCATGTGGAATTTGAGTGTATTCGTGATTATGATGTTAATTGATTTCTAATCCATGGTTTATTTAAAGTTTCATGTGAATTATTTATCATGTGTGTTGTGTCATGTGAATTCATGTTAAAAGTCCTTGATTTTCGAATTGGGATTTGAAATTATGATGCCTACATGTTGTTTAGTATCATGTGCATAGATTATGTTCCCCAAGTGCTTGATAAATTGCTCATGTGAATTGAATGTGAAAATCATGATATGCTAGCATATGCACAAGCTTATATTTTACAAGAGTTTTATAAAATGCCTCTATGAACGAGTTGTGAGAAAGTGAAAATTGTTATACTTTTCAAGTTTATGCTATGGTTTACTTTTCATGCTATCTAGTCCTGGGGGTATTCAATACCCAAAAATCTAGCTAACCTAGAGTTATAGTAGTTACAGATCAATCTAAACAACGTCATGAACAGTAGTACTCAGTAATCAATCACAGTCTTAGTTTAGTATTCAGTTCAAAACTTAGTAGTATCCCATCAGTCGACAAGACCCAGTAAACTCAGTTTTGTTTAGATAGACAACACGATCAGTAACAGTTCAGTCTAGCCTAGTACATTTTAGAAATCAGTTCAGTGTCTATTCAATTAGGAGTAGGATTCAACACCGAGTGAACCCAAGGATGGGGACTCACCTTCTAGTAGAGGGTGTGATCCTTAGAAATAGTCCTTGCATTCCAGAACTACGTAGACAACGTAGGTTGAGACATCAACCTACCAGTTGAGGGTTGATAAGGTGTTCTACCTTTCAGTTGAGTGTACCACCGTTCTCATTTAGAGCACCTGCCAGATGAGGTTGACTCAACAATTGTCTTTACCCATGGCAGGGTACTGGCACCCTTCTAGCTGGGGTTACAGGTTGGACCCCAAATTAGTTCAAATAAAGGGCATGTCGGTTAGATGATTACCTCCCACAGTTTTAGTTTTAGTCTCAGTATACAACTCAGTTAAGTTCTACAGAATCAGGACTGTCAGACACAGTCACCCAACTTAGTATAGAACTCAGATCAGTTATACAGAATTAGGACTGTTAGAAATAGTCACCCAGCTATCAGTAATACAGTTATTAGTAAAATCAGATATCAGTCATTCAGTTATCAAAACTCAGTATCCAGTGTTACTATGATTTCAGACATAATATATGTAGCTATATTCATAGTATTGCATAATCAGTGTTTCATCAGTTTCAATTATACATGTACTCTGATTCAGTTGTATTTATCCTATTTAGTTAGTTATTGTTCATGCCCATGAACCCATGCGTATAAGACCTACCTCACTTATCATACCAGTATATTTAAAGTACTGACACATACCTTTCTTTTGAGCTATGATGTATTATATCATAGGTTCAGACGCACGGGCTCCTGACCGTACCTAGCAGCCCAGATTATCAGTAGTAGATTTAGTGGTGAGTCCTCATATTTCAAGGACACAATTGTTATTTTCAGCATTTTCAGTATATTATCAGTAGTCAAAGTTAGTTCGGGACTTGTCCCATCAACTCTATGTTCAGACAGTTCAGTTAGAGGTTTTTCAGACTAGACTATTTCAGACACTTATTCAGTTTTCAGATATGACTGTCTGATATTTAGTATTCAGTATTGACATATCAGTATATGATTTAGTTTTGAACCTTATGGCAATTTCCACCTAATTTCCACATTATACAGTATTATTATTTAGTAATTACTGTAGGTACTGTCATGGGTTAGCTTGTGGTCCTTCAGGATTAAGAGCACCGTATAGCATTTGGGTTACAGACTCGGGGTGTTACAAACTTTGTATCAGAACCTAAGGTTCAGTAGAGTCCTAGGAAGTTTGAAAGCCATATTTAGTAGAGTCTTGTGCATGGTTATATAGCGCACCACACTTATGGACAAGAGACTACCAGGCATTTTAGGAAATTTTTCCCTTCTTTCAGTATTCATATCGTGCGAGTGAGCATGAGCTCAAGTTACAGTCTTAGTTTAATCCTTTTCTTACTTTCGTTTATAGAATATGCCTCCTAAAAAGAACAATGGAAGAAGAACAGGAAATCAGCCAGTACCTCAGCCCTTTCAGGCAGATCCCCTGGATGAGCATGTCTTCCATTTTAAATTTAGAGTCGTTTTCACTACCCTAGCCAATTCCATTGCAGCTTAGAATGAATGGCCAGCTACTATTAAGGCCAACCCAGTGGCCAATACTGCTGCAGCTAGAATTTAGGAATTCACCCAAATGAACCCTAAACCTTTTACTGGGTCTAAGTTAGATGAAAACCCACAGGAATTTCTTGACCAGGTGCAGAAAGTCACAGATATTATAGGGGTAATAGCTAGTGAGAGTGCTGAGTTTGCTCCATATTAGTTGTAGGATGTGTCTCACTCATGGTTCAAGCAGTGAAAGGTAGAGAGAGCCGATAATGCAGGGCCCGTAGAATGGGAGGAGTTTGCCACTACTTTTCTGGACAGGTTCTTCCCACTTGAATTGAGGGAAGGAAAGGTATTGGAGTTTATTAATCTGAAGCAGGACAATATGACAGTGAAAGAGTATTCTCTTAAGTTTGCTCAGTTAGCAAGATATGCTCCTCATGTGGTAGCAAATAACAAATCTAAGATGAGTAAGTTTGTGCCTGGCATGTCTAATATTGTGGTCAAAGAGTGTAGGACCACAATAATGATTAAGAAGATGGACATAGCTAAGATCATGGCCCATGCTCAGCAAATAAAGAAGGCTAAGAATAGGGAGAAATAGAGGGAGAACAAGAGAGATAAAATAGGTAGCTTCAACTTTGCTCAGCCTAAGTCAAAAGGTGGAAATCGTTCTCAGTTCCGCCCAAAATCTTCAGTTCTAACTCCATTCATAGCCAATTCTCTAGTGCCGAAATTCAGAGATGGCAATAAAGATAGGGCACCGGGCTTTAAACCTCAAGGTAGGTTTAGCAGTGCCCCAATAAACCCTCTTTGCCAAAAATATAGCAGAAACCACCTGGGTGTCTTCATGGCTGGTAATGTGTATATTTCAGAAGTGATAAACCAGACCATAGAGTTAGAGATTGTCCTTAGTCAGGTTCTTAGGGTCAGTATAATCGTCCTTTAGCTCAGTCCAGTCACCTGAATCAGTAGGGTATCGCTTCCAGTACCACTAGTGGACAGAGCCTAAACAGACTCTATGCACTTCAGTCCCGACAGGATCAGAAAGGTTCTCCTGATATGGTCACTAGTACGTTACAAGTTTATCATTTACATGTTTATGCTTTGCTATACCTAGGAGCTTCTTTGTCCTTTATAACTCCTTATATAGTTGTTAAATTTGGAGTCACTCCTAAAATCCTAGCAAAGCTTTTTTCAATCTCTATCCCAGTGGGTAAATCTATCATAGCTCGATAGGTAAACAGGAACTGTCCGATTATGGTATCTCAGAAAGTCACTTCAGCATATTTTTAGTTTTGATGTCATTCTCGGCATAGATTGGCTTCATTCATGCTATGCTTCAGTTGACTGTAGAAACTGAATTGTCCATTTTCAGTTTCTGAATGAACCTATCCTTGAATGGAGGGGTAGTACTTCAGCACTTAAGAGTCAGCTTGTTTCTTACCTTAGGGAGAGAAAAATGATATCTAAGGGATGTTTCTATTATCTTGTTCAAGTTTAAGACTCTAGTTCAGAAATACCTAATTTTGTGTCAGTATCAGTAGCATGTGACTTCCCAGATTTGTTTCCCAAAGATCTTTTTGGAGTCCCTCCAAACCAGGAAATTAACTTCGGAATATACCTTCTTTTAGATACTCAGCCTATCTCTATTCCGCCATACCAAATGGCTCCAACAGAACTCAAAAATTTAAAAGAATAGTTAAAGGATCTCCTAGATAAGGGATTCATTAGACCCAATATTTTCCCGTAGGGCACACCAGTTCTATTCGTGTGTAAGAAAGACGGTCAGTTAAATAAGGTCACGGTCAAGAACAAGTACCCATTTCCCCAAATTGATGATTTATTTGACCAACTTTAGGGTGCCAACCACTTTTCTAAGATAGACCTCAAAATAGGCTATATAATCTCAGGGTCAGAGAATGTGATATTCCAAAACTGGCTTTCAGAACTCGGTATGGCCACTTTGAATTCTTAGTCATGTCATTTGGTCTTACCAATGCTCCAACAACCTTCATAGACGTGATGAACTATATGTTTAAGCAGTACTTAGACATGTTTGTCATAGTCTTCATTGATAACATTCTTGTCTACTCCCACAGTGAACATGATCATGCAGACCATCTCAGAATAGTGTTACAAACTGTCAGAGCCCCATCAGTTGTTCGCCAAATTTAGTAAATATGAATTTTTGCTAAGGTAAGTAGCTTTCCTTGGCTATATAATTTCTGGTGATGGAAACAAAGTAGATCCTCAAAAGACAAAAACAGTGAGAAACTGGTCCAGACCTATCTCTCCGGCAGATATCAAGAGTTTCTTGGGTTTGGCTGGCTATTACCAATAGTCTGTCAAGGGATTCTCATCTATTGCATCCCCTATGTCCAGATTGACTCTGAAGAAAGTCAAATTCTTGTCAGAATAGTTTTCAGGAGTTAAAGACTCGACTCACTACAGCCCCAGTTTTGACTCTACTAAATGGTTTAGACGGGTTTGTGGTATATTGCAGTGCTTCCAGAGTTGGTTTGGGGTGTATTTGTATACAGAGAGGTAAGGTCATAGCCTATGCCTCTATACAGCTTAATCCTCATGAAAAAAATTATCCACCCATGATCTTGAGTTAGCAGCTGTGATGTTTCCCTTAATGATTTGGAAGCATTATTTATATGGGGTACATGTCAATGTATTACAGACCACAAGAGCCCGCAATATGTGTTTTCTCAGAAAGGTCTGAACCTACATCAGAGGACATGGTTATAGTTGTTGAAAGACTACGACATGAGCATCCTGTATCACTCGGGCAAGGCTAATGTAGTGGCTGATGCTCTTATTAGGATGTCTATAGGAAGTGTTGCTCTCATGGAGGATGGTAAGAAGTTAGTTCAGGATGTTCATTATCTTGCTCGACTAGGTATCTGCTTAGTCGATTCAGCAGAGGGAAATGTGTGGGTGCAGAATATTTCAGAATCATCTCTGGTTTCCAAAGTGAAGGACAAGTAGGACAGAGATCCCAGTTTAGTCAAGTTGAAAAAGTTAGTCAACGATCATTAAGTAGAGGTTTTCTCCCAAGGGGAAGATGGTGTATTGCGTTGCTAGGGTCGTTTATGCGTGCTAGGTGTAGATAACTTGAGCCAACAAATTCTTGTAGAAGCGCATGGTGCGCGTTACTCTATTTATGCAGAGGCCACTAAGATGTACCGCAATTTGTAGGAGGACTATTGGTGGAGTGGGATGAAGAGAGACATACAGAGTTTGTGGCAAAGTTCTCTACATATCAGCAGGTTAAGATTGAGCACCATAAACCTAGTGGTTCCATGCAAGATTTCAGTATTCCCACGTGGAAGTGGAAGGAAGTGAACATGGACTTTGTGATTGGTTTTCCCTGTACTCATCATCAGCATGATTCAATTTGGGTCTTATTCAACCGGGGCTTATGCCAAGCTCTATGTTAGAGAGTTGGTCAGATTACACGGAGTTCAATTGTCTATCATCTCAAATAAAGGTACGCAGTTCACCCCTCATTTTTGGAAAGCCTTCCAAAAGGGTCTTAGTACCTAAGTTCACCTTAGTACAGCCTTCCAACCTCAGACAGATGGTCAAGAAGAGAGGAACATTCAGACTTTAGAAGATATGTTAAGGGAATGTGCCATTGACTTTAAGGGTAGTTGGGATTACCACTTTTCTTTAATTGAGTTTGCATATAATAACAACTATCATTCCAGCATTCAGATGGCTCCATTCGAGGTAGTATATGAGAGAAGATGCCTATCTTCCATTGGTTGGTTTGAAGTGGGTGAGGCCACAGTGGTAGGGCCTGACTTGGTATTTGATACCCTAGAAAAGGTTTAGTTGATCGGGGAAAGGCTTAAGATAGCTTAGAACCGACCAAATTTGTATGCAAATATGTTAAGAAAGGGGAAAGGATATCGGGTTTGAAATTGGAGACTTTGTGTATTTGAAAATCTCTCCTATGAAAAGGGTGAAGAGGTTTGGAAAGAATGAAAAGCTTAGTCCCTGATATGTCGGTCCTTACTGAATTCTCAACCGTTTTGTAAAGGTAGCATATGAGCTTGAGTTGCCTTCAGAATTAGCTTCAGTACATCCAGTGTTTCATGTCTCCTTGATAAAGAAGTGCATAGGAAACCCAGAAGTTGTAATCCCTTTAGAGGGTATAGATGTTCAGACCAGTCTCTCTTATGAGGAGGTCCTAGTCAAAATTCTTGACCATCAGGTTCGTAGAGTGAGGAATAAAGAAGTTTCGTTAGTCAAAGTTCTTTGGCGGAATTAGTCCATTGAGAGAGCTACTTGAGAAGCAGAAGCATATATGCGGACCAAGTATCCTCTTCTCTTCTCCACAAACTCATACTCAGCTCAAGGTGACAGTTTTTCTTGAATTTATTCAGTTCCATGCTCAGATTACCTTTACAAGTCTGTATCAATTCAGTTGCATAGCATTTTTATATCATGCATACCTTCATGAAATAGCTCAGTCATGTGTCATGTTTTCAGATCTCATTCATGCTTTAGTTATGCATGTTCAGTATAAAATCTTAGTATATCAGTACTTTTAGTCATGTAATCACACTTTAGTTGTGTGTACTCCGTATATAAATTTAGTCTATCAGTACTCTAAGCTTAGTCAGTCTTATTCGAGAACGAATGTTCCCAAGGGGGAGATATTGAATGACACTGCAAAATTCTAAGCTTAACTCAGTCCGTTTTAGTTTGAAAAGAGGTCCCATACTTAGAAATTTCAGCTAAGTATTTATACTTAGAAGTATTTTACCCTTCGTAAGTTGGCGATCCTATTTCACGACCCTTATGACCTTAAAGTATAAATTTTTAGGTTTATTTATGATCATGACGTAGGTCACTTCGGGTGAATTTTGAATTTTTTGGACTTCGTTTAAACCATGTTCAAGTGACCAAAACAGTCGGTCAACGTGATCTCGATAGATAATTTCCCCCAACTTTTAGTGCAATTCCAGTGAACCAACGCAAAATCAACGGTGCGTTGGTCATCGCGTTGATGCCATCGACGTGGTGCGTTGGTCTGCTCATCACTAGATACTTGTTCTTAACTAACCTTATTATTATTCAGTGATTGCAGCAGGTACCAGTCATGGGTTAGGTTGTGGTCCTTTGGGATTATGAGCACTATGTAGCGTCTGGAGTACAGACTCGGGGCATTACAGTAGTACTCGACTAATGCCAGAATGTTAAGGCTCAAGATCAAATAGGACTTAAGGGGTTGTAATGTAAGCTTGGGGGGGGGGGGAGGTGTGCGTTAGGAATTATTTTGGCTAGTAATAATAACTATCTTCCCTAAGCACTTTAAGACATTGCATTATCCATTAAACATTCCTCTAATAAACCAAATTTTTGGCACTTCTATCTTCCCATATCTCTTTTATATTGCTCCATCTATTTAATATAATTCACATATAGTGAGGAAGGAGTATTCTATATCAACACATTACATCACTCCTAACTACAACACATCAACTTTTCCAACACCAAAGATACTACTTTCGGGGCTTCACTTTCTCCTCATTACTTTTTAAATTTCACACTCCTTATCAAATTATGGTCAATAAAAGAATGGTACTACGCTACATATGATGCTACCAAAGAATAGGTTAAAGGTTCAACGGGGCTAACTAAGCTTATATAACAAGGGTAGGCAAAAGAGGGTATGGACATGGGTATTAAAGAAATGTCTATATCATCTCATAAACCCAATATTCTTTATTTTGCTTTGCACACGCACCAGTCAAGTTCTAGACGTCAATATGCAACAAGGAATATAAAAAACCTCACTCACACATGGTACATGCTTGAATCAAGTAGGATCATTATAGACTCTAAGAAATAGCATAAATTCAGAATTAAGCTAACATCGCACAAAAGTCAAAAATATGAGTCTAAGTGTCTCAAACGTAGTTATTCACATCAATTAATATGCTTTTACATTCAAAACCACTTGCATCATGTAACCACACATATCATCTAGAAAGAACATCTCACTTATTACTAAAATAAAATTTTTAAAAATTTACTCCTAAAAATGAGAAGAGGGATACTGGGTTCAAAAGGCGCCTCCTAAAAAAAGAACCAAATTGAAAAACCAAGGTTTAGGTGAAGTATGCCCTCATTAAACTGACACCAAAAAAAATTAAGAAACTAAACCAGAAAAGAGAAAATCCTTTTGTTATTTTTCCAATTTAGTCAACAACTAGACTACAAATATGAATTCAAATCCTATAGCACACTTCACCCGAAACCATAGAAAGATTCTCCACCCTACAGCTAAAACATACTTTTCCCCAAAGTACAATTAAAAATCAAGGATAGAAATACCCTCTGAGTTCTAGTTAGTAGCATCTTAATAATCAATGAGGTTAGGTGGACCCCACACATATTCTTTTCCGTGCTACTTAGCTCAGGTTTCACGTAATCAGACTTCCCATCAATTCATTACTTGATAAAAACAAAAACATATGTGAAATAAGAACTAAGATACCAAAATAAAATACCTAACTCAACTTGGGTTTCCTGCCAAGTAGCGCCTGATTTAGTTTAAAGGCACGACCCACATCACTGCATTAACCATATTTCCTTATCCTCTCCCTTCTACTCGGAGGTTATCTTCTCACTTTTTTTGACCTCTTGAGTATTTCCTCTCAAGGTCTGCATATTTATCAATAATACCCTTTTCAGGCTGTTTCTCAAGTTTTTCAACTTCGGGCTTAGTGGGCGGCTTGGGAAACTCTATAAGTTAGTTCGAAGAGGCCATTCGTGGTTTGCAATCCACCACCCCAACCTCATCTATTTCCATAACTATGATCATGCATAAATCTTTATACTATGAAGATGGATTGATTGATGTGTATAATTTGAAGAACACCCCTTCATCATCCAAATACATTTTAAGAGTATCTTCTCTAACATCAATCATTACTCCTCCTATTGCTAAAAATGGATGTCCCAAGATGATCAACACTCTACCATCTTCATCATAATCAAGCATAATAAAATAGTAGGAATAAAGAACTTACCAACCTTAATGACCAACTCTTCAATGATTCCTTCGGGATATGCTCTAGTCTTATCCCCCATCTCGAGCACTATATAGAATGGGCTCGGCTTCCCCAAAATAAGAGCATTGAATACTGAAAGGGGAAACAAGTTTATGCTTGACCCAAGTAACTCAATGCATAGACCACATCCTTATCACCAATTTGTTTGAGGGTGAAATTCGTTGGGTCATTCATCTTCTTTGGCATCTTTCTCATCAGTATAAAAATGCTCTCCTCAATAAGTTCCATTGTCTTAATGCCACCCAGCTTTATCTTTGTTTTCACCACATTATTGAAGTACTTAGCGTACTTAGGCATACCCTGAAAATCATCTAACAAAGGAAGAATAATTTGAAGTTCTTTGAACATGTCAAAGAACTTGAAACATGCATCCCCTTTAGCTTTTTTCAGCCTTTGATGGAATAATGGTGGTGGCTTTTTAGGTAACCGCTCAGATTCATTCATTTTTGGGTACTCAGGGTTCCCCAAATTAGAAGCCTCTTTATTTAAAATTTGATTCTCATCGACCTATTATGTGACTAACTCAGCCTAAACCTCCTGATTTTTCTTGGGAGGCCTATCAATGAGATCTATACCACTCCTCAAGGTGATTGACATATCCTGCTTTGGATTCTCAGTATCACTAGGAAAATCACCTTAGGGTATGGTACTCTACAACTGAGATAGATATCCCAACTACGTCTCTAAGTTCTTCTTAGGAAGTTGCTTATTTTTAATTTCTACAGTCATTTGTTCTTTGCTTGACAAGATCTTCTTCAATGTCTCTTCAATATTACAAGCTTATATGTTCTACTACTGCTGAAATTGCTGAGTCTGATTATTCCCCCATGTATAGTTGGGCTGACTTTGCTACTAGTGATTGTAGGGATCCCCATAATTTCCCTTCTCTACATTGCCCATAAAATTTATCAACTTTAGATTAGCTCCATACAAGTCTACAGAGTAACCAGTACTACCACAAATCTCACACCAAGGAGGGTTCTGCTAAATTACATTTACCTAAGCCCGAGGTTGGTTCACACCCAACTTACTGAATTATGTCATTTCTAATTCTAAAGAGCTGACAATTGTGCTGCCAAAGATGTGACTCTATCAACCTCAATCATACCCTTAGGCTTTTTCACTGTACTTCTGGAGATGTCACCATGCCAATCAGGATTCCTTTGTGCAATTCAGTTTAACAAGGTATACAACTCATTAAAAGTTTTCTCCAATGCTTAACCACATGCAGTTGAATCTTGCAATATCTTTGTGTGATGGTCAAGAGCATCAAATAAAGTATGAGATAATACCTCTTTGGTCTATTGATAATGTAGGAAGTCTCGAAGAAGATATTTGAATCTCTCCCAAGCATGAAACAGGTTTTCATTTGGCTTTTGCTTAAAGATTAAAATTTCACTGCGTAATCTTACAGTCTTTCCCGATGGAAAGAATCGGATAAGGAACTTCCTTTCCAGATCATTCCATGTACTGATGGATCTTGAAGGATCTGTATTCAACCATTCCATCACTTTAACCAAAAGTAAGAAGGGGAAGAGAGTGAGCCCCTATAGTCTAAAGAGACTCCAATAGGAATGAAGGTGTCATTGATGTTCAAGAAATTCAGAAAATGGACTTATGGATCCTCATGTGACATGCCTGTGAACTGTATGCTACTATGCATTAGTTGCACTATTTTTTGTTTGATCTCATATCTACCTCTAGGTTTCGATCTGTAGATAGCAGAGGCAATATTCATTGCGACTGGGATTACCACTTAGAAAACTATCTTGTGGGCTGGTGGATCTTTAGCCATTTGTGCATGAATAACTTTCGTTTGTTGAATTTAAGGTAGCAAGTAGAGAAGTACTACTTCTTTCCTCAGCTGATGTAAGCACCACTTAGGTTCAGGATATGGGTCAAACAAATCCCTTTACCTTTCCATCTTACTTATATTTCCAACCTGTACCTGCAATTTCACAAGCTAAGATCAAGTTATTAGCACTTAAGAAACCTAATAGCAAAACTAAAAGTAAGACAATTTCTAATTTTCAAGTCCCTGGCAACAACGCTAGAAACATATAGTGCCCAAGTGCACATGCAAGTGTATGTGGTCATCCAGGTAATAAAGTGGCCTTTTAAAAGACAAGTGTCGATCCCTTAGGGACTTTTGCTCAACAATAATCTAATTATAACCTCACTATAAAGATTAGCCAAGTGTGAAAGTAGCCAGTAGTGTTTGATAATTTAAACTAAAATAAAACATAAAATAATTTGAATAATAGGGAAAGACCCAGGGTTGAGGCACTACGTACATTCCCACCTAGCAATACAATCTAATTGGTTTAGTTAATTATTTTGCTTGTTGATTCATGGGGTTGAAACATGATTATGGTCTTTCGAGCCTCTAATTGTCTAACTAACTTAGCCTCATAACTACATCGTTGAGTGGGGATGCAAGAACTAGGTTAAACACATTTGTATTTCATCTCGTGTATGAACCAAATAGGGATTAGAACATGGGATATATGTAGTATGTCTTAAACATTCAAGGGACTAAAGTTAGGATTTGCGTATAGGAAGGAATTTACAATTTTTTTTGTTTTCAAGGGTGGGGCATGCCCATATATTGGAGGCTAGGAGGCGTACCACTCCCTAGTTCTCAAAATTTCTAGATTTTGTTGACGTTTGCTCCATGTATTTGGCGTTAAGTTCCTCACTTCGTGGTTTCTTTTCCTCTTTATATTCAGCTTGTACATCAGCCTATCATTAAGTTTAACATCTCAAAAATCTTCCTATATAAAAAAACACCATGAGTTAGTGCTTAAAAACATAATAGAATTAAACGAGAAAAACTATAACAACACCTAGCTTATCACTAGTTTCCTTGTCTAAACTCCAAGTTATAGTTTTAGTTAAGAATTTGTTTTGAACACACCTTAAACATTATAAACAATTATTTCAAAACTTAGATGCTTAATTAAATTAATATTAACTCATACACACTCAAATAGTCCTGGAAACATGGCTAACTTAGGCTAGATAATGATACTTAGGTGCATAAATCCACTGGTACCACTGAGAAACACTATTTTTGAAAGAAAATGAGACGCTTTTATGAAAAACCTCTTAATGGAAATGATCTTTAGAGGTGATATGTGTTGAGATTGTGATTGAGATATAGTATATGGTGGTCAAAGTCGCCTATGGGTCCTAAATGGTAGTTGCAAGTTTAGTGGTGTATACACAAAGTCATATGATGACTTTCATCATTCATCCCATTCATATTGCATTGCATTGTATTGGATTTACATACGCATCTTGCTATATTTTTCCTAGTTTTATTGACTCTATTTAGTTTTTGTCTACTTTCATATATTTGTGTTTTATTTATTTTGGTGAATTCAAATATTAGAATTATTAGTGGAGATGGTGCGTGCTATTGTCTGGGATTTTACTGCTTGTAGATGATGTGTTCATAGTATATTTTACTTATCTTATACCAACATTGATCAGTCATCCTATGATACTTATTGAGCTACAATTTACCTGCATGAACTCGTGTAAGAAATCCCCCCCAAAATCTCCCTCCTAAGCTCCCAATATGATAAAATAGTGAAAATGAGCAAAAAGATGATGGTTTCCAAGATTGGTCTTTTTTTAGCAAAGAAGAGGGGTTGTTGACTGCGTGTCAAGCATTGATCATGATTGTTCACGAATGATCGCGCGCGATGATCACACGAGTAACCTAAAAGAACTTGTTTTTGACCCTTGAATCTCTTTTGGAACCCTATGAACATGAACCAATAGTGAAAATTAATCATAAAACACGTTCGGCATCCAATGGAATCATTATATTTATGAAAAAAGGTCATTTACAAAAATTTAAGGCATAATACATAACAGGACCTTTAGCTTGACACCAAATTATAACTATGACCTTTAACTTCACCAGTGCAGAAGTAGGCCCTTTAACTATACAAAAGCTTAATAAAAATATACTTCAATCCTACCTGGCAAAATGCATGTACACACTCAAAACCATGCGCATCAAAGTTAGAATTGAAGTATTTTTTTGTTTAGCTTTTGTATAGTTAAAGGGCCTACTTGTACACCGGCAAAGTTAAAGGTCATAGTTATAATACATCTATTATATTAGGTGGCAATATCTGAATGGATTACTAATCCACGTAGGAGCTGTTGAGTTTCACGCATGTAAGTTGTAGGATTGGAGTGTTATTTTGTTCAACTATTATATAGTTAAAGGGCCTACTTGTGCACTGGCAAAGTTAAAGGGCATAGTTATAATTTGGTGTCAAGTTAAAGGTCATGTTTATGTATTATGCAAAAATATTAATTCCCAGAACCCCTTTAGGACAAAATTCTCTATTTTCAAATAATGGATCTACATGAAAATAAAGGCTTTAAACTTGAACCAACAATGATACTAACCCAAAATTGACATTCCATATTTAGTGGCACAGTCCATTTTGCCATCTGATACTCGAATTAAGAAATGTTGATCGAGGAGAACTATTTTCTCTGAAAGCTTTGAAATAACATCAAACTTACCCAAAGTCTTCTGAAAGAACTTGAGAATTATGTCAGTCATTCCAATAACCCAAAGTCAACATGTAGTAACTACCGGAAAGGATAAAATGGTCAAAAGCACATAAAAGAGAAATACATTGAAAATCATGTCGCTACACATTCATGTTGGGACGATCTACTGCAAAATCCATACATCACATGAGCATACTGATGGAGATATTTTTTAAAATGAAGAGGGACTTTTATGTAATTTTCATTGACCTTGAGAAGACATACTACGAAGTTCCTATGAAAGTCCTTTGGAGATGCTTGAAGACTAGAGATGTACTGGGGGCTTACTTTTAGGAAATAAAGTACATGTATGGTAGAACTAAAATATGAATTATAATGATTTGATGAGACTCAAACACTTTCCTATGAAAATTGGGTTGCACAAGGGATTACCTCTTAGTTCGTTCCTCTTTGCCTTTGTGTTGGATGAATTGATATGATATATTCAAGGTAAAGTTTTTTGGTGTATGTTATTTTTTGATGAAACAATACTTATTGATAAGGCTCATAGCAAAGTTAAAGCTAGATTAGAGATATGGAGACAAACTATGGAAGCTAAAGGATTTAGGTTGATCAGGACTAATATAGAATATTTAGAGTGAAAATTCAGTGAAGGGCTGCATGAGGAAGACGTGGAATTAGTTTTGGACACACAGGTTATCCCTTAGAATAATAGTTTCAAGTATCTTGGCCTTACAATCAAGGGTAGTAGCACCATTGATAACTATTTAAAGTATCTTGACTCCAGAGGCTTGTGTGATTAGAATATACGACCAAGATTTAAATTAGGTGTTATAGAGTGGTGTCTAGACCGAACTTATTATATAGGGCTGAGGGTTGGGCAGTCAAAAAATCTAATACTCAGAAGATGCATATCGTAGAGATAAGGATGTTGAGGTAGATGTATGGAATACAAGGTGTGATAGAATCAGAAATAAGGCTTTTTAAGATGAAATGGTAGTGTCTTTCATTGTGTACAATATGAGGAATAAAAAATTTAGACGATTGGATCATGTAAAGAGACGAAGTGCAGATGCCCTAGTGAGGTGGTTTAAATGTTTGGATAGTAGGCCCAAGAAGAGGTAGAAATAGGCTGAAGAAGTATTATGAGGAGATGATTAGATAGGAAATGGCCTAACTTCAAGTTACTGAGGACCTGACCTTATCTAGGAGGTGTGAAGGAATTGTATTAGAGTAGAAGGTAATCAGATAGGAATCTTGTGTTGATCTACGAGGATTTAGGCTTTATTGGTCTTCTTTTACACTAGACGTAGTATAGTAGTTTAGGGTTTATGCAGTAGAGATTGAGATAGAGTTGGTCCCTACTTGTGATATCTGTAATCGTTTGTTATTCATTGTTTTTGGACTATCATGCTATTTGTTTTGATTGTTTTTTAATTCTTTTAGACTTTGAACTATCCCCTTTTTAGTTGTTATACTTTATCACATATTTTTTTCTTCTTATTATCTAGATTTACTACACCTGAGTTGTAGGTTTTTTGAAAACAACCTCTCTACCTATTGGAGGTAGTGTTAATGTCTGTGTATGCTTTAGCCACTCCAGACTTCACTTGTGGGATTTCACA
Source organism: Capsicum annuum (assembly GCF_002878395.1). Lineage (NCBI taxonomy): Eukaryota > Viridiplantae > Streptophyta > Magnoliopsida > Solanales > Solanaceae > Capsicum > Capsicum annuum. The sequence continues at coordinate 30,617,735 of NC_061114.1, forward strand.
AGGTGTGTTGTTGTTGGTGTTGATGTCGTTGTTTCCATAACTTAATTCTATAACGGGGTGGTTTAATTTATAATTTGTTTCTTAATTTGGTGTTTTCCCTCAAAATTAGGGAAAATGAAAATACTTTATCCTTCATATTTCTGAGATGAAAAATAACAAATCCAAATTGAAAAGTAATTTCCTCTTCTATATTAATTTCAAGTAATTATATTACATTTTATGCAGGTTCTCTAATTATAACATATAATAAGAAAAATTATTCCTCTTCTAAATTATGATGGAGATATTTGACAATATATCCTAAATGCTAAAAATAAATGCCTATCATTTACTTAGCTAATTGTAAAATCTTTATACCTTTGAAATGATAACCGATGATGACTTTAAAACGACAGCTTCATCTCCACCGCCATTACCACTGCATCAGAGGCTTTAAATCTATTTTAGGTGTTGATTCAAAAATCAATGCCACCATAGTCACCCCATTTGATGACTCTACTAAACTGGCCTGACTGAAACTTTAATTCACATCGCCCATCAGAATCCAAAAATTTATCTGACACCATGGAACTTAATCGTCGCTGCATCATAGAAGCTAGCTACACCATGTTGAATCTATCTAACCATTTATTCTTTCTTAGTATCGATATCTTCGTGTGTATTTCCCCAACTAACTCTTCTGAACTTCTTAGTAATGCACCTTCTTAGCAACTCTGTGCACTGTCTTTTCCCTTGGCGTCATTTTCACTCTATGAATGTAATTAGGATGAGAGAAAACGTAGGGGAAGAGGTTCTTTAAAAGGAAAATGGCAGGGGAAACAAACAAAAACATAGGCAAGGTAGTTGCATAAATAGAATATTTTCTGTATTTTATTTCTTAATGCCACATACATATTTCACATAAAGAGAAAAAAATGTTAATAAATGGAAAATGCTATTTTTCAATTTGACTTTAATGATTTGTTATTCTCGTTTTTTGAATTTTGAGGGAAAACACCGTATTAGGCAGTATTTAATTATTTTTCCTCTATCATTGAATTAAGTTACAAAAAAGATATACATTTTCTAGTCCATATTAAGTGAATTATTAGGATATAGCACATTTATTAAGAAAAAAAATATTTAAGACTGTGAATTAAAGGTTATTGTTTACTATTACTTGTTTTATCATTTTAAAAATATTATAATATTTCTCTTGAACATCGAAAAATTCAGCTATTTTTAACTATAAATAGAGTTCTAATAATTCACTTAATATGAATTAGATAACGTATTTAATTGAGACCGAAACAAATAATAATTATAATTGACGTAAAGAAAAATGACATATCATGTACATATCGTCGTGTAAAATGATTTGATCAACATGCTTATATAATAATTTTATCGTAACAATTTTTTATCATGAAATAAAAAAAACATCACGGGTAAGTTATAAACATTTTAAAATTAGCTAACCAAATGAAAGGCATTTATTTTGAGCATTTAGGATATATTGTCAAAGATCTCCATCAAAATTTGGAAAAGGACAATTTTTGTTGTTATATGACATTATTAGAGGTCCTAAATAAAATGTAATATGATTACTTGAAATTTATAAGGAAGAGGAAATTCTTTTTCAATTAGGCTTTGTTATTTATCATCTTAGAAATATGAAGGATAAAGTATTTTCATTTTTTTCCTAATTTTGAGAAAAACACCAAATTAAGCAATAAATTATAAATTATGCTGCCATGTTATAGAATTAAGTTATGAAAACAACAACAACAACAACACCAAAAACAACATACCCAGTAAAATCCTACAAGTGAAGTTTGGAGTGAGCAGAGTGTATGCATATCTAACCACTGCCTCCAGTAGATAGAAAGGTTGTTTTCAAAAGACCCTCAGCTCAGGTGTTGTAAATCTAGGTAATAATAAGAAGAAAACAATAAAAAAATTATAACAACTAAGAAGGGGACCATTCAAGGTTAACAAGAATGAAAAAATAATTATAACAAATTGTAACGCCCCAAAATCTGATCTCGAGACATCACACGGTGCTCAAGACTACAAGTATCCTTAAGCTAACCATGTCTGCCTTCTACGGGGTATAAATCTCATAATAAAAGGTAATATTGACATGAAAGTCATTCTAAATGCAGAAAACTATCTAAATATAATATCTGATACAATGTCTGAAATCTTAATACTGAATAAGTTGAATCACAACTAGTAGTCTGCCAAGCCTCTACTACTAACAAGTAGAGAGTCACTGGGACAAACCCCCAGCTAACTCGAACTGTCTGAAAAGAATACTAAATCATGTAAACTGATAAACTGTAAAATCTGAATGAACAAGTCCCCAAACTATGAGGACTCACTAACTGTAGGATGTCGATGGAGATGCTCGGACTACTCACGCTGCTGATACTGAGCACCAGAACCAACATTATGAGATAATGTAGAATATAGACATATATGTGGATCAGTACTTTGAGGATGTACTGAGTATATGGGAGAAATACATAAGTAAAACATCATCTCATCATCATAATTTATAAGACAATGCATGCTAAATGTAAATGACTCACATAAGGTAGAATATCAGAAATACTGAAATAAGGAATAATAAATCAAACAAACTTTAAAAATCTAATGAGTCATAACATTTAGTTCTGAAAGCTACACTCGTATTCTATCTGTTAGTCATATTGTCTAAATGTAGAAAGAGCTTACTTCTGAAATTTGAAATCTAAATGCTGAAGTCTGAAACAATTATCTTTCTGTAAAGCATAATCTGAGTAAACATTATGAGCCTTCATACTTAGTTTTCTAAAAGTTTTTTGTTATTCTTTTCGGAGAACTATTCTGAAAATCTTTACTATTAAGCTGTAAGGAAAATACTTATCTTAAGGGAGGTTCTCTTAACCGACATAAACCATGCGAGCTACATGGAGTTCAATGTCTAGTCCTCCTATGGAATAAACCTCACGATTGGTAGAGGTGTTATGCTCTTGCCAAGGAGTATGACCTTAGCTTAAATGATCACTGTCACAACTCACTATAGGCCCTTTAATCTCAAATCTACGGTGACACATAGTTCTGGGGTATGACACTTTGGAATCATACTCAACTCGGTGCTAAATACTACTCCCTTTAATTTATCACGCTCATCTTATTGAAAATCGACTTTAAAACAAGCATAAGGGTTTATTATAAAACTAGTTATGAACTTATCATAATCAATCTGTAAATGAAGCTATTCAGCATTCTGAACACTGTCATAAATATGCAAAGTGGATTCCAAAACTTATCTGGTGATCGAAAGATCAAATCTTTGCTGTAAATCTGTAAATAATCTGATAATAAAGCATCATCTATCTTGAAATAATAATATTCAATCTTGGGGTAACAACCCATGCTTCAATCTCATGTCAAAATATCATAATAATCATGCTTGATATTGAAAACAATGATAATTCATCTCAAAATCTGTAATTTAATGCAATAGGCATGAAAATATGAAAATAGACATGCAATTCATCTTCTAAAACATTGGAAATCTCATAATCTTGCAATTAGAAATAATGGGTATGAACGCTAATTCAACTTTCCTGTATATTCATTTACAATCAAATGAATTTTAAATAAAAGCTTGGTTTTGGGCACAAGGATGGAAGAAGATCCTTGTTCATAAACCCCGCATATCTTGATAGATGATTAGATGAAGAAACTTGAATTATTGATTCCTAATTGAGTTCTTGGAGATGGATTCTTAATTATCTTACCTTGGGAAACCTCAATCTTAAGCTTTCTTGGAGAATCAATGGAGGATTTTGATTTTATAGAGAAGAGGTTTTAGAGATCTAGGGTTTTGCTTTTGAAGAGAATGCTGAATAATGAGCACAAAGTGCTTTGAATATGATTAATCTTGTGTTTTGAACGGATTGAGGCCTTGGGAATTGACCAATATACCCTTTTTAAACTTCTAATTGGAAATGGAAAAGAACAATATTTTTCGATTTGGCTGGCCATCACAACGTGCCACTATCGCGGTGACTCATTGGAAAATGATGAGTGGGAACGGGGCTTTCTCCGTAATGCGGAGCTACCATGGTGCCCTATATTTTTGCCATTTTGGACAATGGCACGATGCGCCAACATCGCGTTGGGTTACTGAATTTTGACAAATGGGGAATTGGCCCTCTCTGCGACGGGGTCTTTGGTGGAGTGTCACTAGAATTTGACGATTATGAATTTGCTTGCCTCCGCGATGCACCAAGTGATCGAGTGACACACTGTCTTGCTAAAAATGGTCTAATTTCTATACCGAATGTCAGAATTGGACGAATTTGGTATCAATGGAAAACTTATTTAATTTTCCATACAATGGGAGGTCTAAATCTAGAAAATTTCACACGAAATAAATATTCTTTATTTTTGAAGTTATTTCTTAACATTCTAGGAACATATTTAAGCTAGAAAAGTGTGGGGTATTATAATAACTTCCCCTTGGGAACATTCATCCTCAAATGTGGCTAATTTAAGCTGAAAAAAACTGAGGAATCTGAGGCTATAAGCAATCATGCACAACTAAAATAAGTTGTATTATTGAATCTCAAATATAATGCTCTACTGAACTGATTTGTGAGTACATGAATTCTCATAAAGATAACTATATAGCTGAATCTGAAACTGGAAAAGAATTGAATGAAGGAAAACTATTACCTTCGAATGAATTTGAGTTCGTGGAGAAGTGATGTGGATAGTTGGAACGCATGTCTGTCTCTGCTTCCCAAGTATTACCCTCAATAGTCTGATGCCACCCCAGAACTTTGACCAAGGAAATTTCTTTGTTCCTTAGTCTATGAATCTGATGATCAAGAATCTCTACTGGGACTTCTTAGTAAGAAAGTCTATTCTGAATATCTGTGCTTTCTAGAGGAACTATAATAGCTAAATCGTCCATGCACTTCTTTGACAAGGACACATAGAATACTTGATGAACTAAGGATAAGTCTGCAGGTAGCTCGAGCTCATATGCTACCTTCCCAACACAGCTCAAAATATGGAAGGGACTAACATAATGGGGACTAAGTTTTCCCTTCTTGCAAAATTTCTTCACCCCTTTCATGGATGAAACTTTCAAATACAAAAGATCATCAACCTTAAACTCAAGGTCTCTTCTTCTTACATCTGGATAAGATTTCTGATGACTCTGGACTGCTTTCAATCTCTTTCTAATAAACTAAACATTTTCCATGGCCTTAAACATCATGTCTAGCCCAATCAAAGCAGCCTCACCTACTTTGAACTAACCAACTGGTGATCTACATCTCCACTTATAAAGAGCCTCATATGGAGCCATCTTAATACAAGCATGATAACTGCTATTATAAGCAAACTCAATCAATGGCAAATAATTATCCCAACTACCTTTGAAATCAAGAACACATGCCCTCAACATATCCTCCAAAGTATGAATGGTCCTTCTCTGCCTGACCATCTGTCTGCGGATGAAAAGCTGAACTAAGGTGAACTTGGGTACCAAGACCCTTCTGAAAGACTTTCCAAAACTGAGAGGTAAACTGAGTACCCCTATCAGAGATGATGGACAAAAGATCTTAATTCAATCTAAATATCTCTCGGATATACTACTTAGCATAATCTTTAGTCGTGTAAGATGTGTGAATTTGCAAGAAATGCACTGACTTAGTCAATCTATCTACTATTACCCAAATCGAATCAAGCTGACAACGCAAATGGGGTAAATCACTCACAAAATCCATTTTTGCCTCTTCCCACTTCCAAGTAGGGATACCAAACTCTTGCAATGAACCACCAGGTCTTTGGTGCTTTACCTTAACCTGTTGACAAGTTTCACACTTAGCTATGAACTCTGCTATATCTCTTTTCATACCACTCCACCAATAGATTTCGCACAAGTTGCGGTACATCATGGTGGCTACTGGATGGATGGAATAACGCGTACCATGCACTTCTACCATAATACGCTACCTCAAATCATCAACACATGATACACACAACCTACTCTAGTATCTCAACACACTATCTCCCCCTTGGAAGAAAACCTCCACCTTTTGGTCTTTAACTGGCTCCTTCAGTTTAACCAAACTAGGATCCTTATCTTGCTTCTCCTTTACTTCTAAAACTAGGGAAGATTTGGAACATCTTTGAACCCAAACATTCCCTTCAGCTGAGTCAACCAACCTAACACCCAATCTAGCTAATCGATGCACTTCTCAAAATAACTCCTTCTTATCATTCTCCATATAGGAAACACTGGCCATAGACGGTCTACTAAGGGAGTTTGCCACTACATTGGCCTTGCCCGGATGATCAAAACATTCATATCATAATCCTTTAACAATTCTAACCACCTTCTCTGATGGAGATTCAATTCCCTCTGAGAAAGAATATTTTGCAAGCTTTTGTGATCCGTGAACACATCAACATGCACACCATACAAATAATGTCTCCAGATTTTCAAAGCAAACACAAAAACAACTAACTCAAGCTCATGGGTTGGGTAATATTTTTTATGGGGCTTAAACTATCTAGAGGAATAGTCTATGACCTTACCTCTCTGCATCAAAACACAACCTAAACCAACTTTAGAGGCATCACAATAAAACACAAAACCATCTGTATAATCAGGTAACGCTAAAACTAGGGTTGAAGTGAGTAGAGTCTTCAACTCCAGAAAACTCTTCTCATAGGACTCTGACCACTAAAACTTAACTTTCTTTTGAGTCAATCTAGACATAGGAGACGCAATAGACGAGAAACCCTCAATGAAATGTCGTTAATACCCAGCGATACCCAAAAAACTCCTAATGTCTGATGGGGAAGTAGGTCTAGGCCAATTTCTTACGGCTTTTGTCTTTTTGGGATCAACTCTAATACCTTTACTGGAAACGATATGACCAAGGAAAGGTACTGACCTTAGCCAAAATTCACACTTGCTAAACTTAGCAAAAAATTAGTGATCTCTAAGGGTTTGCAACTCAATTTTATGGTGGTCTGCATGATCATCCTAACTACGAGAGAAGACAAGGATGTCATCGATGAAGACTATGACAAATATATCCTAATATTGTTTGAACACTCTATTTATCAAGTCTATACACACTGTTAGGGAATTTGTTAGTTCGATGGACATGACTAGAAACTCAAAATGTCCATAACGGGTTCTAAAAGCTGTCTTTGGAATGTCACATTCCATTAATTTAAGCTAATGATAGCCGGATCTAAGATCTATCTTTGAGAAATAACTGGCACCTTGGAGCTGATCAAATTAGTCATCAATTCTAGGAAGAGGGTATTTGTTTTTATTATAACTTTATTCAACTGCCGATAGTCAATGCACATATGCGAAGAACCATCTTTCTTTCGCACGAATAAGATAGGAGCGCCCCATGGAGAAACACTAGGCCTTATTAAACCTTTATCTAAAAGATCTTTGAGTTTATTTTTCAACTCTTTAAGCTCGGTGGGAGCCATATGATATGGAGGTATAGAAATAGGCTGAGTATCTGGAAAAAGGTCAATACCAATTCTATTTCCCTATCGGGAGGTACCCCTGACAAATCTTTAGGAAAGATATCTGAAAACTCATTAACTATACCGACAAACTGAACTATTGAAGTCTCAGACTTAGTGTCTTTAACTTGAACAAGATGATAGAGACACCCTTTGCAGATCAACTTTCAGGCTTTAAGATAAAATCAAATTACCTAACCACTCAAACACTAGCTCATCTGGAAACTAAAACTTCACCTTTTAGGTGTGACAATCTATAGAGGCATAACAAGAATTAAGCCAATCCATACCAAGAATAAGATTAAAGTCAACCATATCTAAATCTATTAGGTTTGCTATAATGATTTTATAAATGACAGTGACAAGACATTTTATATAGAGCTTTTTAGCAATAACTGACTCACCTAATAGGTTAGACACCAAGAAAAGCTCAGGGATCTTATCAGAACTTATCTCAAAATTTATTGCAACTAAAGGGGTCACATAGGAGAAACTCGACCCAGGGCCTAACAACACATAAACATCAAAATAAAAGACATGAAGTATACCAGAAACAATATTTGGTGAACCCTCTTGCTCTTGATGGGATGATAAAGCATAGAATTAATTTTGGCACTAACCGCTACTCGTACTGGATAATGCGCCCTGAAGAGGGACTAGGCAACCTAAAGAAGCTGGTGCACTAGCAGCTTGAGTCTGGGGATGATCATCTCTATGTCCCTACTTAGCATACAAGAACTCTTTAATTCTATGACCCAACTTACCACAACCAAAAAAACCGTTCTGTACATCCAAACACTCACCGGGGTGATTCCTTCCATACTTAATAAAGGGAGGATAAAAAGGTCTTCCACTTACACTATTCTGAGATCTGGACATAGAAGACTTACCCCACTGCTCCTGTCAACCTCTGAGAGTGGGAGCACTAGCTGAAGATAGTGCTGGCATAGATGAACGATTCTAAAATTGCGAATGATTTCCTCCTTGAGACCTATTCTGACCATACTCAAACTGTCCAATTCTATCCCTCTTATTATTATTTCTATCTATCCCCTTCAACTTCTCTACATCAATCTACTAAGCATACATCATCAATCTAGAAAGATCCATGTCTCCAATAAGCATGGCAGTCCTACACTCCTTAACTACCAAGCGAGATACTCCAGTAACAGACTTACCCATACTAGCCCTAGGATTAGCCATCGTATCAGGGGAATACTTAGACAACTGATTGAAATTAAGGTAGTACTCTTTCACTGTCATCAAGCCCTACCTCAAATTCACAAACTCTTCTATCTTATCTTTCCCTATTTCAGGTAGGAAGAACCTATCTAGAAAAGCACCCTGAAATACCCGCCAACTCATAGGAACAACATTCTTACCTCTACCATTCTTCCATATCACTATCCAATCATACACTACATCCTACAATCTATAAGATACTAACTCTACACTCCCCTCCTCAGAAATATGTATAATATGAGTGATCTTCTTCACCTCATCTAGATAAAGTTGTGGGCCCTCTACTTCCTTTGATCTAAAGAACTCTAGTGGATTCATTCACATGAAGTCTCTGATCCTAGCTACTGCTAAATCCTTTTTCTGTTGAAGTAGGACTACAACTTGATTCTTATGGTTGCCCTAAACACTGACGGTCACAACTTGTCTTAACACTTGAAAGGCATCCATAAACTCAGTATGTGATACATTCTCATTCAAAAAATCCATTGGCTGGGGTGGGAGGTTATCATTTCTGCGGGCGTTAGCTCAACGAGGAGACATATTCAACTGTCATGTAAGAGGATGAGTTAAAAGAAGATAGAGATACTGTAAGAATGATAGATCATGAAAGAATCATGAAAGAAAAATATGATTTCCTAAGAATGTTTCATTGCCTCTTCCTCATAAATGTGGCACGCTTTATACCCATGATCAAGACTCTACGTAACACGGTTTATCTAACTCCCTAGGACTCTTAAAAACCTTAGGCTCTGATACCAAGTTTGTAAAGCCCTAAAATATGATCCTGAGATGTCACACGGTGCTCAAGAATACGAGTAGCCTTAAGCTAACCTTGTCTGCCATCAACTGGATATAAATCTCATAATCAAGGTAATATAGAGATAAAATTCATTTTAAATATGGAAAACTATCTAAATATAATATCTGAAATAATGTCTGAAATATTAATACTGAATAAGCTAAATCACAACTAGTAGTCTAAAAAGCCTCTACTACTAACAACTAGAGAGTCACTCGGACAAAACCCTAGCTAACTCGAATTGTTTGAAAAGAATACTAAATTATGTAAACTGATAAGCTGCAAAATCTAAATGAACAAGTCCCAAAACTATGAGGACTCACTATCTATAGGATGTAGATAAAGATGTTCGGACAACTCACGCTTCTGATACTGAGCACCTGAACCTACATTATGAGACAATAAAGCACATAGACATATATGTAGATCAGTACTTTGAGGATGTACTGAGTATATGGGGTGAAATGCATAAGTAAAACATCATCTCATCATCATAATTTATAAGACAATGCATGCTAAATGTAAATAACTCATATTAGATGGAATAACTGAAATACTGAAATCATGAATAATAAATCAATCATACTTTATAAATCTAGTAAGTCATAACATTTAGTTCTGAAAGCTATACTCATATTCTGTCTATAAATCATACTGTCTAAGTGTAGAAAGAGCTAACTTTTGAAATCTAAAATCTAAAAGATGAAGTCTGTAACTGTTCTCTTTCTATAAAGCATAATCTGAGTAAATTTTGTGAGCCTTTACACTTAGTTTTCTAAAAGCTTTCTGTTATTCATTATTCTTTTCTGAGAATTATTCTGAAAATATTTACTATTAAGATATAAGGAAAACACTTTTTCTTAAGGGAGATTCTCTTAATTGACATAAATCATGTGACCTACATGGAGTCCAACATCACGTCCTCCTAAGGAAGAAACCTCACGTTAGGTAGAGCTGTCATAATCTTGTCAGGGAGTATAACCTTAGCTTAAGTGATCACTATCTCAGCCCACTATGGGCCTTTAAATTTCAAATCTATGGTGGCACATAGTTCTGGGGAATGATACCTTGAAATTATACCCAGCTCGATGCTAAATACTACTCCCTTTAATTTGCTATGCTCATCTTGTTGGAAATCCACTTTAAAACTAGCATAAGGGTTTATTATGAAACCAGTTATTCACTTATCTAAATCAATCTATAAATGAAGCAATTTAGTTTTCTGAAATCTGTAATAAATATGTAAAGTGGATTCCAAAACTTATCTGGTGGTTAAAAGATCAAAGCTGTAAATCTATAAATAATCTGATAATAGGATGCTTAAAGCATCATCTTTCTTGAAATAATACTATTGAATCTTGGGTTAATAACCCATGCTTCAATCTCATATCAAAACATCATAATAATCGTGATTGATATTGAAAACAATGATAATTCATCTCAAAATCTATAAATTACTGCAATTGGCATGAAAATATGAAAATAGACATCCAATTCATATTCTAAAACAGTGGGAATCTCATAATCTTGAAATTAGAAATCATGGGTATGAACCCTAATTCAAATCTCATGTATATTCATTCAAAATCATATGAATTTTAAATAAAAGCTTGGTTTTGGGCACAAGGATGAAAGAAGATCCTTGTTCATAAACCCCACATACCTTGATAGATGATTAGATGAAGAAACTTAAATTATTGATTCCTTATTGAGTTCTTGGAGATGGATTCTTGATTATCTTGCCTTGGGAATCCTCAATCTTAATATTTCACGGAGAATCAATTGAGGATTTTGATTTCTTGGAGAAGAGGTTTTAGAGCTCTAGGGTTTTGCTGTTGAAAAGAATGATGAATAATGATCACAAAGCTCTTTGAATATGATTAATCTTGTGTTTTGGATAGATTGGGGCCTTGGGAATTAACCAAAATACCCTAATTAAACTTCTAAATGGAACTGGAAAAGAGCAACATTTTCTGATTTGGCTAGCCACTGTGACGTGCCACTTTTGCGGTGTCTTACTACAAAATAATGAGTGGGAACTGAGCTTTCTCCATGATTTGGAGATATCACCGTGCCCTATAGTTTTGCTATTTTAGCCACTGGTGTGACGCACCAACATCGCGTTGGGTTACTAGTTTTTAAAAAAGGGGAAACTGTCCTTTTCCGTGATGTGGTGCTATTGCGGAGGGCCAATGAAATTTGATGATTATGAATTTGCTCACCTCCGTGATGCGCCTAGTGCTCAGGTGGCACACTGTCTTGCTAAAAATGCTCAAACTTCTTCACCGAGTGTCGGAATTGGGCAAATTTGATATCGATGGAAAGCTTATTCAATTTCCCGCATAGTGGGAGTTCTAAATCTGTAAAATTTCATACGAAATAAATATTCTTTATTTTAGAAGTTATTTCTTAATATTCTAGGAACAAATTTAAGCTAGGAAAAGTGCGGGGCATTATATTATCTGCACCTTTGAACATTCATCCTCGAATGTTGCTAATTAAAGCTGAAAAATACTAAGGAATTTGAAGTTATAAGCTATCTTGCACAACAAAATAAGTGTGAGTTCATGAATTCTCATTAATATAACTATATAGCTGAATTTGAAACTGGAAATGAACATAATAAAAGAAAACTATTACCTTTGGCTAAATCTAAGTTCGTGGAGAAGAGATATGTATACTTGGTACGCATGTCTGCTTATGCTTCCCAAGTAGTACCCTCAATGGACTGATTTGTCCATAGAACTTTGACCAAGGGAACTCTTTTGTTACTTAGTCTACAAATCTGATGATCTAGAATCTCTACTGGGATTTCTTAGTAAGAAAGGCTATTATGAATATCTGTGCTTTCTAGAGGAACTATAACAGCTGACATGCACTTCTTTAACAAGGAGACATGGAATACTGGATTAAATTAGGATAAGTCTGCGGGTAGCTCAAGCTCATACGCTACCTTCCCAACATGGCTCAAAATACGGAAGGGACTAACATAACGGGGACTAAGTTTCCCCTTCTTGCCAAATCTCTTCATCCCTTCATGGGTGAAACTTTTAAATACATAAGATCATCAACCTCAAACTCAAGATATCTTCTTCTTACGTCTGCATAAGATTTTTGACAACTCTGGGCATCTTTCAATCTCTCTCTAATTAACTGAACACTTTCCATAACCTCAAACACCATGTATGGCCCAATCAAAGTGGCCTCACCCACTTCGAACTAACCAACTGGCGATCTATATCTCCACCCATAAAGAGTCTCAAATGGAGCTAAATACTAGCATGATAACTGTTATTATAAGCGAACTCAATCAATGGCAAATGATAATCCCAACTACTTTTGTAATCAAGAACACATACCCTCAACATATCCTTCAAAGTATCAATAGTGCTCTCTCCCTGACCATCTATCTAGATGAAAAACTGAACTAAGGAAAACTTGGGTACCAAGATCGTTCTGAAAGGCTATTAAAAACTGAGAGGTAAACTGAGTACCCCTATCTGAGATAATGGACAAAGGAACTCCATGCAATCTAACTATCTCCTGGATATACAACTTAGCACAATATTAAGTCGTGTAAGACGTGTGAACTGGAAAGAATTGCGCTAACTTAGTCAATCTGTCAACTATTACCTAAATTGAATCATGCTGACGATGAAAATGGGATAAAATAGTCATAAAATCCATATTCACCACTTCCTACTTCTATGTGGGGATACCAAAACCATGCAATGCACCACCAGGTCTTTGGTGCTCTACCTTAACCTATTGAAAAGTTGCACACTTAGCTACGAACTCTGCTATATCTCTTTTCATACCACTCTATCAATAGATTTTCTACAACTTGCAGTACATCTTGGTGGGTCCAGGATGGATGGAATAACGTGCACCATGCACTTTCGCCATAAACCGCTGCCTCTAATCATCAACATATGGCACACACAATCTACTCTAGTATCTCAACACACCATCTCCCCCTTGGATGAAAACCTCTGCCTTTTGGTCTTTAACTATCTCCTTCAGTTTGATAAAACTAGGCTCCTTATCTTGCTTCTCCTTCACTTCCAAAACTAGGGAAGATTTAGAACTACTTTGAACCCAAATATTCCCTTTAGCTGAGTCAGCCAACCTAACACCCAATCTTACTAATCGATGCACTTCTCGAACTAACTCTTTCTTATCATTCTCCACATGGGCAACACTGCCTATAGACAATCTACTAAGGGCGTCTGCCACTACATTGTCCTTGCCTGGATGATACAACACACTTCTATCAAATCCTTCAACAATTCTAACCACCTTTGCTGACGGAGATTTGATTCCCTCTGAGTAAACACATAGTGCAAGTTTTTGTGTTCCATGAACACATTAACATACACACCATACAAATAATGTCTCTAGATTTTTAATCAAAACACAATAGGAGATAACTTAAGATCATGGGTTAGGCAATTCTTTTCATGGAGCTTAAACTGTCTAGAGCCATAGGCTATAACCTTACCTCTCTGCATAAAAATACAATCTAATCCAACTCAGGAGGTATAAGAATATACCACAAAACCGTATGTACCATCAAGAAATGCTAAAACTGGGGCTGAAGTGAGTCAAGTCTTCAACCTCTGAAAACTCTTCTCGCAAAAATTTGACAACTAAAACTTAACTTTATTTTGGGTCAATCTAGACATAAGAGATGCAATAGACGAGAAACCCTCAACAAAACTTTGGTAATAACAAACTATACCCAAGAAACTCCTAATGTCTAACGAGGAAATACATCTGGGCCAATTTCTTACGGCTTCTATCTTTTGGGGATCAACTCTAATACCTTCACTGGAAATGATATGACTAAGGAAAGCTACTAACCTTAGCCAAAATTCAAACTTACTGAACTTAGAAAATAACTGGTGATCTCTAAGGGCTTGCAACACAATTCTAAGATGGTCTGCATGATCATCCTCACTACGAGAGTAGACAAGGATGTCATCGATGAAGACAATAACAAACATATCCAACTATTGTTTGAACACTCTTTTCATCAACTCCATGAAAGTTGTCGGGGAATTTTTTAGTCTGAAGGATATGACTAGATACTCAAAATGACCATAATGGGTTCTGAAAGCTATCTTCAAATATCACATTCCCTTACTTTAAGCTGATGATACCTAGATCTAAGGTCTATCTTTGAGAAATAACTGACACCTTGGAGTTGATCAAATTATTCATCAATTCTAGGAAGAGGGTATTTGTTTTTTATTTTAACTTTATTCAACTGATGATAGTCAGTGCACATATGCAAAGAACCATCTTTTATTCGCATGAATAAGACGTGAGCTCCCTAGAGAAAAACTAGGCCTTATAAAACCTTTATTTAAAAGATATTTGAGTTTCTCTTTCAACTCTTTAAGTTCGGCGGGATCCATACAATATGGAGGTATAGAAATAGGCTGAGTATCTAGAAGAAGGTCAATACCAAATTCTATTCCTCTATCGGAAAGTACCCCTAGCAAATCGTTGAGAAAGACATCTGGAAACTCATTAACTACACTGACTGACTGAACTGTTGGAGTCTTAGAATTACTGTGTTTAACTCGAACAAGATGATAATACACCTTTTAGTGATCAACTTTCAGGCTTTAAGATAAGATATGAAATGACTATTGGGAGATACTGAATTACCTGACCACACAAAGGCTGGCTCATCTGGAAACTGAAACTTCACCATTCGTATGCGACAATCTATAGAGGCATAACAAGAATGAAGCCAATCCATACTAAGAATAAGATCAAAGTCAACCATATCTAACTCTATTAGGTTTACTAATATGATTTTATGAAGGATAGTGACAGGATATTTTCTATAGAGGTTTTTAGCAACAACTGACTCACCTATAGGGGTAGACACCAAGAAAGGCTTAGGGATTTTATCAGAACTTATCTCAAAATTTACTACAACTAAAGGTGTCATATAGGAAAAATTTGACCCAGGGTCTAACAACACATAAACATCAAAATAAAAGACATAAAACATACCACTAATAATATCTGGTGAACCCTACTGCTCTTGATGGGATGGTAAAACATAGAATTAATTCCTACACTGACCACCACCGGTACTGGATATATGCTCGAAGAAGGGACTAGGTGACTTAAGAGAGCTGGTGCACTAGCAGCCTGAGTCTGGGGACGATCATCTCTACTTTCTTTCTTAGCATACAAGCACTCTTTAATTGTATGACCCGACTTACCACAATCAAAACAATCCTTCTGTCCAGCCGAACACTGACCGGGTGATTCCTACCATAGTTAGCATAAGAAGGATAACGAGGTCTTCCACTTACATTTTTCTGAGATCTAGACATAGAAGACTTACGCAACTGCTCCTATCTACCTCTAAGAGCGGGAGCACTAGTTGAAGATGGTGCTGGCACAGATGAACTACTCTAAAACTGTGAACGATTTCCTCCTTAAGACCTATTCTGACCATACTAAAACTGTCCTATTATAGCCCTCTTATTATTATTTTACATCTCTCCCCTTCAACATCTTCACCTCAATCTGCAGAGCATGCATCATCAATATTGTAAGATCTATGTCTCTAATAAGCTTGGCAGTCCTACACTCCTTAACTACCAAACTAGATACTCTAGTAACAAACTTACTTAAACTTGCCCTAGGATTAGCCATCGTATCAAGGGCATACTTAGACAACTGATCGAACTTAAGGTAGTACTCCTTCACTGTCATCGAGCCTTGCCTCAAAATCAAAAACTCTTTTATCTTATCTTCTCTTATCTCACGTGGGAAGAACCTATCCAGAAAAGCATCCTAAAATACCTGCCAACTCATAAGAATAACATTCTCACCTTTAACTTTCTTCCACAAAGCTAACCAATCATACGCTACATCCTACAATCTATAGGATACTAACTCTATACTCCTCTTCTCAGAAATATACATAATATGGGTGATCTTCTTTACCTCATCTAGATAAAGTTGTGGGTCCTCACCTGCCTTTAACCCAAAAACTTCTGGCGGATTCATTCTCATAAAGTCTCTGTTCTAGCTGCTGCTAAATCGCTATTCTGCTGAAGTGGGACTAAAGCCTGATTCTAATGGTTGCCCTAAATATTAGCGATCATAGCTTGGGCTAACGCCTGAAAGGCAGCTCTAAAATCAGCATGGGATACATTCTCATTTAAAGGATCTATAGGCTGGGGTGGCTGGTTATCATTTTTGTGGGCGTTAGCTCAACGAGGAGGCATATTCAACTGTCATATAAGAGCACGAGTTAAAAATAGATAGAGATAAAGTAACAATGATAGATCATGAAAGAAAGATATGATTTCCTAACAATGTTCCATAGCCTCTTTCTCATAAATATGGTGCACTTTACACCCATGATAAAAACTTTATGTAATGCGGATTGTCTAACTCCCTAGGACTCTTAAAAACCTTAGGAACTGATACCAAGTTTGTAACATCCCAAAATCTAATTCTGAGATGTCACACAGTGCTCAAGACTACAAGTAGCCTTAAGCTAACCCTGTCTACCTACTACTGGGTATAAATCTCATAATCAAGGTAATATAGACAAGAAAGTCATTTTAAATGTGGAAACTATCTAAATATAATAATTGAAACAATGTCTAAAATCTCAATACTGAATAAGCTGAATCACAAGTATTAGTCTGACAAGCCTCTATTGCTAACAACTACAGAGTCACTCGAACAAACCCCCAGCTTACTAGAACTATCTAAAATGAATACTAAATTATGTAAACTGATAATCTACAAAATCTGAATGAAAAATTCCCTAAACTATAAGGACTCACCAACGATAGGATATAGATGGAGATGCTCGAACTACTCGTGCTGCTAATACTGAGTAACTGAACCTTGATTATGAGACAATGTAGCACATAGACGTATATGTGGATCAGTACTTTGAGGATGTACTAAGTATATGGGGGTGAAATGCATAAGTAAAATATCATCTCATCATCATAATTTATAAGACAATGTATGCTAAATGTAAATGACTCACATAAGATGGAATATCTGAAATGCTGAAATCATGAATAATAAATCAATCATACTTTATAAATCTAGTGAGTCATAACATTTAGTTCTGAAAGCTATACTTGTATTCTATATGTAAATCATATTTTCTAAGTGTAGAAAGATCATACTTCTGAAATATAAAATCTAAAAGCTGAAGTGTGTAACTGTTATCTTTCTATAAAGTATAATCTGAGTAAACTTTGTGAGCCTTTGCACTTGGTTTTCTAAAAGCTTTCTGTTATTCTTTTTTGAGAACTATTTTGAAAATCTTCACTATTAATCTATAAGGAAAATACTTTATCTTACGGGAGGTTCTCTTAATCGACATAATCCATGCGAGCTACATGGAGTCCTACATCTCATCCTCCTAAGGAAGAAGCCTCATGTTGGGTAGAGGTGTCTTACTCTTGCCAAAGTGTATAACCTAAGCTTAAGTGATCACTATCTTAGCCCACTATTGTCTCTTTAATTTCAAATCTATGGTGGCACATAGTTCTAGGGTATGAGACCTTGGAATCATACCCAGCTCGATGCTAAATACTACTCCCCTTAATTTGCTACGCTTATCTTGTTGGAAATCCACTTTAAAATTTGCAAAAGGATTTATTATGAAACTAGTTATGCATTTATCTGAATCAATCTGTATATAAAGCTATTTAGCTTTGTAAAATTTGTAATAAATATCTAAAGTGTCTTCCCAAACGTATCTGGTGATCGAAAGATTAAATCGTTACTATAAATCTGTAAATAATTTGATAATAGGATGCTTAAAGCATCATCCTTTTTGGAATAATAATATGCAATCTTGGGGTAACAACCCATGATTCAATCTCATGTCAAAACATCATAATAATCATGCTTGATATTGAAAATAATGATAATTTATCTCAAAATCTGTAAATTACTGCAATAGGTATGAAAATATGAAAATAGACATGCAATTCATCTTCTAAAACATTGGAAATCTCATAATCTTACAATTAGAAATAATGGGTGTGAACCCTAATTCAAATCTCATGTATATTCATTCAAAATTAAATGAATTTTAAATAAAATTTTGGTTTGGGGTACAAGGGTAGAAGAAGATCCTTGCTCATAAACCCCACATACCTTGATAGATGGTTAGGTGAAGAAACTTGAATTATTGATTCCTTAGTGAGTTCTTAGAGATGGATTCTTGATTATCTTGCCGTGGGAATCCTCAATCTTAAGATTTCTTGGAGAATCAATGGAGGATTTTGATTTTTTGGAGAAGAGGTTTTAGAGCTCTAGGGTTTTGCTTTTGAAGAAAATGATGAATAATGAGCACAAAGTGCTTTGAATATGATTAATCTTGTGTTTTGAATAGATTGGGGCCTTGGTAATTGACCAAAATACCCTTTTTAAAATTTTAAACGGAACTGGAAAAGAGTAACATTTTCCAATTTAGTTGGCCACCGTGATGCGCCACTATCGTGGTGGCTCACTACAAAATGACGAGTGGGAACTGGGCTTTCTTTGCGATGTGGAGCTATCGCGGTGCCCTATAATTTTGTCATTTTATCTACTGGCGCGATGCGCCAACATCGTATTTTGAAAGTTATTTCTAAACATTCTAGGAATGAATTTAAGCTAGAAGAAGTGTGGGGTATTATACAAATAGCGTGATAGTCTAAACATAATGAGTGACAAACTATTATTGATATAACAAGTAGGGACAAACTCCACCTTAATCTATACTACTTAAACCCTAAATTACTATAGTAAGTCTAGCGTACAAGAAACACCAATCAAGCCTAAACCCTTAAAAATCAATACAAGACTCCTATCCAACTGTCCTTCTACTCTAATAAAAGTCATTGACACCTACTATCTAAGGTCACGTCCTCAGTAACTTGAAGTTAGGACATATCCTATCTATTTATCTCCCCCAATAATTCTCGACCTAATTCTACCTATCATCATGACTGTTATATTAAAACTCTCAAGCCACCTCACCATGGTGTCTACACCTTTTCTCTACACATAATCAAACAATCTCAATCTTGCATTCCTCATATTGTCTATAACAAACAACACTCCCATATCTTCTTGGAAAAACTTATTATTCATCCTATCACAACTAGTATTGCAATAGATCCATCTCAACATCCTCATATACACAATATGATTTTTCTGAACATAAGAGGTTTTGACTGGTAACACTCTACTCCATACAAAAATGTCGGTCTAGCCACCATTCTATAAAACACATCTTTATATCTTGGTCGTATGTTTACATCACATAACACTCTGGAGTCAAGGTACTTGAAACTGTTTTCAATGGTGCTACTACCCTGGATTGTAAAGAAAATATACAAGTAACTGTTATTCTAGAGGATAGCCTATGTGTCCAGCTATACTTCCATGTTTTCCTTATGCATCCTCTCACTGAATTTGCACTCTAAGTATTCTGTGTTAGTCCTGGTCAACCTACAACCTTTCGATTCTAGAGCTTATATCATAAACCCAATGTAGCATTAACTCCACTATATTTCTTATCAATAAGTACTATGTCATCCACAAATAATACACGTAAAATAACTTCATCTTGAATACACCACATTAATTCATCCATCACCAAGGCAAAGAGAAATAAACTAAGAGTTGATCCCTTGTGTAATCCTATTTTCATAGGGAAGTGCTTTGCGTCTCATCATACCATTGTAAATCATAATTTTGTTCCACCATACATGTCTTTTATTGCCCTAAAGTAAGCCATCGATACACCTCTAGTCTTCTGGCATCTCTATTGGACTTTTCTTGGAACTTAGTTATAGGCATTCTCAAGTTCAACGAAAATTATTTACAAGTCCATCTTCCTTTTATAGTTTATATCCATTAGTATCCTTACAAGATGTATGGATTTGGTAGTAGATCGTCCAAGCATAAATCTGTAATGACTTAAATTTTGGTGATTTTTTTTTTTTTTTTTGTTTTGACCATCTTATCCTTCTCGATAGTTGCTACATATTGACTTTGGGTTTTGGGGATGGCTGAAATAGTTCCTAAGGCCTTTATGAAGGCTTTGGGTGAGTTTGAGGTTATTTGAAACTTATATTTGTATTTTGACCTTCTATTTGAAAAATAGTGTATTTTGGCCCAAGGGGGTCTCGGGGGGTTAATTTGATGTAAATGGTCATTTCTCATAAATCTAATGAATCTAAAATGTGTTTTATGTTTAATTTGTTCTATTAGTTCATATTCATAGGATTTTAAATGAGTTTCGAGGGTCAAAAATATTTTTTTTAAGTTGCTAGTGCAGTCATTGTGGGTCAACGGTAAACACACATGGTCGACAGTCGATGCACGGTCAACAACCTCTCTTCTTTACTGACAACAACCCAATTTTGGACGTTTTATCCCCTTTTTGCTCATTTTCACCATTTTTATCATATTAGAGCTTGGGAGGGAGATTTTAGGGGAGATTTCTTGCGTAACTTGAGCGGGTAAGTTTACATCTCAATTCCAAATCATTTCCTACCAATTTTATCCTCTAAATTATTCTATATTAAAGATTTCAAAAATGGGTTTTTAGGTTTTTCTTGAATTTAAAATTTTGGTATTTCTTTAATTTGAACTACGATTCTTACCCATTTTTGCTTGGGTTTTCACCCATAGAATCATTTTCACCTGAGGTTTTAGATTTTCAAATGAGATACCATCTTTACTCTTTGTTTTTTGATGATTTTCGGGGTTTTTTTTGCCAATAATGTTTGAAAAATAGATTTTCTTCAATTTGAGCCTCGTTTAACCCATTTTTTGTGGGTATTCTCCTTTGTACTCCTTTAGCCTTGCAAAATGTTCTTTTTAAGATTTAAGTTTTTTGTAATACCCTATATTTTCCTAGTCCAGTTCAGCCCATAGTACTTGCATAATAGGCTTAAAGGCTGAAAATTTAGCTAAGTGTTAGGGACTTAGCCTTATTTTTGGTCTCTTAAATTTGATGATTTTTAAAGTGACTTTCCTGACCCCAATATATAAGTTTTTGAGTTGATTCATGTTCAGGGGTATTAGGATCATGTCTTGGGTAAGTTTTATATTTTACAAACAAGGATTGAGGCATGTTTGAATTTTGTTTCTAGTAGCTAACACGATCACATCACGTCGCTCCAGGTATAGCGATGATCATGTCATCGCGTCATGCCAAGCCGCTAATCGGTGTTCCAATTGTGAATTTAAATTCCAGAGGGGTATTCTTGTCTTTTCCCAGCACCCAAATTTATAAAAACATGAGATTAGACTGTTGATAGGGTATTATATGCTCAAATTTCCCAATTTCCCTCTCAAATAAACCCTAAACTTTATCCAAATTCATTAAGTTAGATTATATTCCTTTCAAGAAAACCAAGAACTCAAGTGTTCCAATCCAAGAAAGCTTTCAAGAAAGTTGTTCTCTTACAAGATTTAAGTATTAAAGGTATGTGATGTTCATCTATGAGCCCTTTTCGCCCATGGAATCCAAGAATCCATTTTAAAGTTTAAAGTTATAATTTTTACATATGGTTATGAATTATCTACATGAAGCTATTAAGAACTTTTATTTCAAATCATGTTTACCATGTGTTTTCGTTGGAATTCGTCCGTGAAATATTTGACTTGTGATGTTTACATGTCACATCCTTAAACCATGATTTTTAGTATTTAATTTATGTTAGTAGAACATGTTTTAAATAATCCCTTGCTAAAGTCTATGAATTTCAAGTGTTTAATGAAATTCCAAAGTGAATGATTTTGTAGAATGATTTTCCCATTATGGTTTTGAAGCAGTTACATGTCTTTATTTTTATTTTTATTCAGTGCTAGAGGTTATGAATACCTGAAACTTAGTTTTTTACCTAGTTTACTAGAATCTTCAGAATGGTTTAAGATAAACCATGAGTCCTGTCATTCAGTTAGTATCATTGCTCAGTTGTTGAATTAGATAAGCTTAGTTTAGTTCAGTAATTACTGTCTATTAGTTGAGAATAAGATTTAGCAATGAGTGAATGCAGGACGACGACTTCCTCTTTAGTTAGGCAAAGTCATTAGTAGCATTTCCTGTATTCCAGAACCACATATCCAGCGTGGGTTATGAAGAGTTACCCGTCAGTTTAGGCTTGACTACCTTCCAGAAGTCACCTGTCAGTTTAGGCTTGACTCCGCCTAGGGATCACCCGTTAGTTTAGGCTTGATACCCTAGTTCTTTAATAGCTTAGTGGATCTATATAGAAAGTGTTAGTACTCATGGTACGGGACTGGCACCCTTCTAACTGGGGTCACAGGTTATACCCCAAGCAGTTTAGAATGGGGCATGTCGGTTAGATGATACCTCCTACAGTCTTAGTTCAGTATTCAGTACATAATTTAGTTCAGATCGCTTGACCAAGGCATGCAGATTATCAGTTACTCAGTTATCATACTTGAGTATTACAGCATTTCAGTATGTCGGTCGTACAGATTATATCAGAAACCTTATATGACTTGTATTGCACTTGCAATATTTTAGTTTATTTTTATGCTTATACAGTTAAATCATGTTATTCAGCTAGTCATTATTTCATGTTCAATTAACTCGTGCATTACAACTAAACCTATCTCATATACCATTACATTTAAAGTACTGATCGCATACTCATTTTCTTGTGCTATGATGTCTTATATCATAGGTTTGGATGCTCAATTTTGCGATTGGGCCTAGACAGGATCAGATAGATAACATCAGCAGCAGTAGTGAGTCCTCATACTTCGAGGAAGAGATTATCTTTATTCAGTTGATTTAGAAATTTAGTTATATGTTCAATCAGATTTAGTTTGGGGTTTGTCCCATTAATTCCCCAGTCAGTCAGTCTTAGAGGTTTTTCAGACAGTCAGTCAGTTTACCAGTTTTATCAGTCATGTTGCACTATTTTTGCAGATGTTTCTTTATCAGACTTGTGACTTCAGTGATATATTTTAGTACTTAAAACCTTATGGCATTTCAGCTATTTTTTTGCAAATGTCTTTATTATCAGTATATTATCCAGTGCTGGCAACAAGTACTAGCTCATGGGTTAGCTTGTAGTCACTTGTGACTGTGAGCACCGGGTGGTGCCAGGGTGTATTTCTAGGGTGTTACAAACTTTGTATCAGACCCTATGGTTTTAAAGTGTCCTAGGAAGTCTGAAAGTTGCATTAAGTAGAGTTTTGTGCATGTGTGTGAAGTGCGCCATACTTATGGTTAGGAGGCTACAAGACATTTTAGGAAAATTTTCCCTTCGTTCATTATTAATGTCGTGCAAATGATGATGATCTCAATTTAAACTCTTTTCCTAATTTAATCTTCATTCCATTTATAGAATATGCCTCCCAGAAATAATAATAGAGGAAGAAATGGGAATTAGCCCGCACCTTCGCCTGTTTAAGAAGATCCCCAGAATGAGAATGTTTCTCATGTCTAGTTCAAAACTGCATTTACTATTTTAGCTCACTTAGTAGCAGCTCAGAATAATCAACCGGCTGCTATCCCAGCCAATCTAGTGGCTAATACAGCCGCAGTTAGGATTCGGGATTTCACCCAAATAAACCCTCTTTTGCTTACGGGATCCAAGTCTAATGATGATCCACAAGAGTTCCTTGATATGGTTCAGAAGGTGATGAATATTATGGGTGTTACGTCTAGTGAGAGTACAGGGTTCGATGCTTACAAGTTCCAAGATGTAGCATTATACAACCATTCATATAACATGCCTTTAGTTGGAACTAACAATGAGAGAGGAGCAACATGCCTTAGAAACCAAAGAGTACAAAGAAAAACTACCCTTATAAGCCCCAAATTTATTGTATTGAGAAAATCCTAGCCTTTCTTGAACCAAGAGCCTTGAGAGATATTTAAGAGTGTTTTGAATTTTTTTGATTAAGAATTCTAGGGTAAATGAAGTCCTAATAGTGCTTTATGTCATGGGTTTAAAAGGGGTTAAGAGGGGAAATGTCCAGAATACCCCCAACTTAAACTGTAAAAATCACCGCAAGAGTGTACGACTCCTTCCCAAAATCGTACCCACAACATACGAGTGGTAACCACCACTCGTACACTAGACAGAATATTAGATATCACACACTATCCATCATACGACCCCTTTGCCTAAGTCGTATCCATACCATACGACCAGTACCCCCAAACCGTATCCAAGATAGACTCAATAGGGTTGGACACTAGAAAACATATGAATTGGACTATAACACTCATACCATCTCCATATGACCCTTATGATGTCTATTTATACCTTCGACCGAATGCAACCTAGATCACACTGATTATCATATGATCAAGACCCCCTAAACTGTACCCACATCATAAGACTAGTATGCTTAAGTTGTATGGTGTCCAGAGAGCTCAAAATTGCAGAAATTTCTAAGGACTAGAACCGAGGGTGTTTCAATAATAGTTGCATTCTTCAGCGATGGTGGGCTAAGGACACCCAATGACCTACCATTTCAGGCATATACTTATTATTATTATTTCTTCTAGTGTTCATCTTTTGAATACTCTAAGATAGTGCATTTATTTTTTGTTTTTAGAATATTACAATTATTAAGTATTTTAGTTATTAGTGTTGTTTAGTTAGGAGTAGTATTTATCATCAATCAAATGCATAGATTATGGCTCACCTATCAGTAAAGATAAGACCTTTAGTAGAAGCCCATATGTTCCAAATTTTGGATATCAGTTTGGTTGATTCACATCAACACGTGTTTGTACCATTGAAAATATATAGAATACCCTTAAATCTAGGGTTACAGTTTGGAACCCAATTAGATCAGATTAGGGTATGTCGGGTATTAGTAGCTCTCATAGTCCACAACCAATAGTACATAGTTCATGGTTCAGATTTAGATACTTGCCTGACCATGTAATTAGTTGTTGAGCCTATTATATAATACTTGTTAATTACTTTGTATTGCATCATTTACCTTGTTACATGAATCATGTTCAACATATATCAATTATTTAATATTTTACATACTCAAAATAGTAAAAGTACTAATCACTACTATATTTTTTGCTATAGTGTCGTATAATATATATTCTAACATTCAACATACGAATCATTCATAATACAATGTACTACTACATCAATACCAATACATTGGTGAGTCCACATTATTAGAGGACTAGTATCATTATTTTATTAATTTTCAAATCGCTGAAGTTAACTGGGGGATTGTCCTAGCTACTCACCTTACTAATGGATTTCATACATACAGTTAGTTATTTAGTTTTTGCTATTTTAAACCTAGATATTATTAGTCGTTGATTTATTATTTGATTATTAAATTTATGTTCCAAACAATATTTTTACATTTGTTATTTTTGTTTTCATAGTGTTATGTTAGGCCATAAGTTAGTTTGGGGTCACTTGTGACCCCAAGCTTTGTGTTAAGACTAGGGTATAGTCTTAGATCATGACAAACTTTGTAACATAGCATCAGGTTTAATTTGTGTTAGGATGTTAGAAAGCTATATTAAGTAGAATCTTATTCATGGGTGTGAAGTGCGCCACACTTATGAGTAAAAGGCTATAAAATATCTTAGAAAAAATTTCACTTCTTTCATCTACATCTTTTGCATTTGAGTGTGAACTCTATCAAAACCTTCTTCTAACTTTTTCTCTACATGTTTAGAAAAATGCCCCCCCAAGAGAACTAATGCAAGGAGAGACAGAACTGGCAACGTTAATAGGAATAAACCATCACCAGCAAACCCTTTGAATGAACAAGCCTCCCATGCTGAATTTAGGATTTCTTTAACAATATTATCCTAATCCATGATCACCTAAAATAACTATCAGGATATTATATCGTCATACCCAGCAGAATATGGTAGCAGCAAGAATTTAAGAATTCATATGAATAAATTGATAACGCTCAACGTACACGTCAATTTAGTGCAAGGCAGTCGTCATCAATATATTTACCCAACTTTGGAGTCGGGGTCAAATCCACAAGAAACAATGTGAGTGGCTATTAAACTCGTTTGAAACTACAGCTACAAGTTAAATTCAAATAACTGGCACGAAAAGACAAAAATGGGGGTTTTTAATGATTGAACAAAAGTTATTAACTCTTCAATTCGCCTTAGAACTCAAATCTTAAACTACAATATTTGAAATCAATGATATAGAGAAACTAGATTTATGATCACTATGATTAGTAATCCTCTATTGAATAACAGTTGTAGTATTGGATTCTCGTGACTTATGGGAAACACCAAATTATCAGTTTCGACAGTCCATCTAAGTGTTTCTCAAACTACCTAGATGTTTAACTCCCTAATTCTCTCGAACTTAGGAAAGCATTCTATTCATACTGATTTTATCTCGAGTTGATGAATCTTGTTACATCATTAGTCATTAGATGAGAACTTAACCTTCCCAAATCCTCGTTGATAATTCACTTTTTACTAGGGTTGATTTCTTATCTCAAGCAAATCAATAGAAATCAAGGCCTATTATTTGCAACAAACAAAAAATAATTAATACAAAAGAATTATCAAGATGTTCCCACAATCACTCGAACCCTAAAAAAATATTAAATCAATGGAGGAATAATCATAGATCCCACAACTCTAGTTGTGGGTT
This sequence comes from Capsicum annuum, assembly GCF_002878395.1. NCBI lineage: Eukaryota > Viridiplantae > Streptophyta > Magnoliopsida > Solanales > Solanaceae > Capsicum > Capsicum annuum. The sequence continues at coordinate 30,644,999 of NC_061114.1, forward strand.
TTAGTTCTACATGAGAAAGAAAGAGATAGCAACAATTATATTCATCATTCAAATTAATTAAACTTACAAATGATGAAGTGTAAAGTTGATTCTCTTACAAGTCTAAGAGAAAATTTCCACAACCAAATCAAAGAGTTGAAAATTGAATTCTAAGTTCAGATCCCCCAAAGAGAGGTGAACTCCCTTGGAATAAGTTTTCTGCCCGCCGATATGTTCAGCCTCCTTAATGAAACCCTAGAATCTGCTATTTATATCTGTAACTTAAGAAAAATCCAAAATTAAAAATTCAGAATTTTTCTTTTAGGTGACGACATGTCTGACGGATTATCAGAGTTCTGATAGCTTATCAGAAAATGTCATCAGGCATGCTTTAAATTTTTTCCTTCTGCTTATGTGTGATGACATTCTTGACGGCTTATCAGACACCTAACGAATTATCACAGACGTCATCACATCTTTACTTCAATTTCTCAAGCACTGCCCAAGCCTGACGCCTTATCACAACTCGACGGCCTATCACAGGCTGTCGTCACTTCTTCTAGCTGAATCTCATTCTCTGTCTAAGGCTGATGCTGAGTCTGATAACTTATCATGAAGTTGACGACTCATCAGACAAGTAGTCAACTACACTTTCCTTCTTATTTTGCTCAAAATTCAACTCTTTTACTTGTATTATTGCTGGTTTTCTTGCATTTTGACTTTTACTGCAATATCAAAGAGAAAACAATCAAAAATGAGAAAAGTTGCTTAGGACTTTGCAATTATTCTCAGTTAAAAGTCTCAAATATTTTAGCATCTGCTCACACATAAACGCCCTTAACTTAAAACAATTTTTTGTCCTCAAGCAACTACATGACACCGCACTACGATGCTTGACCAAGAGACACATAAAATACCTATGACAGTTGATCATCAATTTTAGTTCAAAACACATTACTCTCTCCATTTTCAATCACTTTAAATCCAACTGTGTATATCAATAAAGATCAACAATGTGACACAATGGAATCAAGATATGATATCAAATCAGTAACAATAACCATGCATATATACAAGTTACACTACCCAAACATGTAAGCAGCTAGCAATGCAACCAATGTGCCCTTATAACAAAGAAGTCCCTCTTCACTCATATATATAATCAAGTATGTCAATGAGGGGACGGTCAAGAGACACTCTCTCTCATAAAGAAGTTCCAATCAATCTATGCCAAATACCATAGGCTTGCCCTTATTTTCATTACCAAGATTTTCAAACAAGTCAGCTAGGATCACTATAGGTCTTCTCTTTGTCTTGTAATGTAGGCTAGGGGCTGGTATAAGACTCAATGATATTTAAAGTGACTAAGACTCCTTGACACTACATTAGCTTCTAGGCTATCACTTATTAACCTTTTTATACTCTTTTCTTTTCTTTATCACACATATTCAGGATGGGTGTGGTCTTTTCTACAATCACTTCTTTTTTTTCCACATCTTTTCTTTTCTTGTTCTTTTCCACCGCACCCAGATTTTTATTCTTTTATTTTATTTTACCTTTCTTTATACTCATTTTATATCACACACCCCTATGATAGCCACCCTCAACTTAGGCTATTTGCCTAAGTCAAGGTGCACAGTGTCCAAGGAGGATCAGGGCCAAAATAGGTTCATTGTGATACAAATGGAAAGGTGATAGGTATAATAAGAAGAATAGGCAATCAGGCTCAAAATTAGGATCAGGGGATATTATTCGCACATGGAAGGTCATTTAGGGTAAAAGTTGACTTATATCAACCTCGGCCTATGATCCTTTTCTAACCTCTATCCTACAACCAAGGTAAGACCAACCGAGCAAGTTCTGGATTTAACATACAACGGGAACTAGGTAGTATTTCACACATACATGGCACAAAGGTACATCACAAGCTACTACCCATTAGATTCATAGAATTATTATTAGTGATTATCATGTCCCTAGTACTAATACCATAAAAAGATTCACAGCAGTCACATATAGATGCACATCACACAGTTACTAGATAGACAATTGGAGAGGTATTTATCATTCCTAGAAAAATCAACAAATATATGTCAACTATCCTAGATATTTAGTTTTACCCCCAGTTAACCACAACACATCACAAAACAAATACAAAATGCCTAAACATGACGGCTTTGAAAAGAGGTACGACAATAAAAACCCTAAGAGGACATTAATACCCACAAGTAACCCCACCCTCAACTTATAATCATGCATTGTCTCCAATGCATCAACCCAAAACAAGAGATTTAGAAAAATACCTGTGGAACCATAAGTGCAAATATATGATGTCAATGCCATAGTACGAATACAACAACAAAATACCTTGGGTTGCCTCCCAAGAAGTGCCTGATTTAACGTAGTGGCATGACACCTTTTGATGATTATTTGTCTCCATTTGGAGGATTTAAAACTTCGGCCCAACTTTTGATTAATACATCTTCGAGGTACATTGGGCAAAGGTAAGGATACAATGATACTTCCTTTATCTCGCCACTTCGATGACTTGAATCTCTTACCCAAACTTCATATCAAATTTCTGAATATGCTTGGTGGGTATTGATGAGAACATCAGTATTCCACTTGTTGAACATTGAGTTTTGCCTTTATTGACCTTCAAGTGGGGTGCTTCATTTTGCTCTTTTTGAATGAAAAAGTCCAAGATATAGGGATTTTGTTCTTCATCCTCAAAACTCATCATTTTCTTGGGTAGGTGGACTTCCATCACATCCACCAAGCACAGTGTTGAAAAATGGTTCGAGTGAGGTCTTATCCTTATTTTCTGAGTTGCATCCTTCTCAACATGTTCTCCCAGAATTGGGCTAGATTCTTCATAAGATATTTGCTTAGTTTCTTGTTTTGTCTCTAGCATCATTTCCTCAAGATTGGTATCATCCCTCATGGTTGGATCAGTTGGTTGGGGAATCATCGAGGGTTGCTCAACATCAAGCTCAACATCGATATAGGATGCTTTCTCTTAATCCTCACATTCTTCTATTATTTTAAATGATTCCACAGACAAGATATCATCTAAACATAATGTATAAAAGTGCTTTGAATGAATGACCTCTATATCCATCCCCGCTATCTTTTTTCTTTCCTCATTAAGTGACCTAATGTCTTGACACATATCAAGTATGATAACAATCATTGTGTCCATACGATCCAACATTAGTTGAAGCATAACTTCAATGCCACTCTTTTAGGTGCTTTGTTATTCCTTTTCTTGACCATAAAACTTATCAAAATCATAAGAAGAACTATAATTTGGGTTAGCACAATAGGGGGAAAGGGGCATAAGGGCAATCACTCAAGTGTCCATCTTGACAACCATATAAAGAACAGACAACCATATAAAGAACAGTCATACTCCCGGTAGGATGGAGATGGTTCACACATATCTATCCGGAGAGAATATCTACAATCTTGCCAAAAGTGAGGTCCATCATAATATGGGCATGGATCATCAAGATAAGATTTCCAACCACCAAACTCATGTTCATTCCAAGATGCCATAGTAATAAGCAAACTAAAATAAAAAATTTCCTCACTTACACATCAATTTAGTGAAAGACGGTCGTCGTCAATATATTTACCGAACTTTAGAGTCGGGGTCAAATCCATAGGGAACAATGGGAGTAGCGATTAAATTCATTTGAAACTAAACCTACAAGTTAAATTCAAACAACTGGCACAAAAAGACAAAATAGGGGTTTTTAATGATTAAACAAAAGTTCTTAACACTTCAATTCGCCTTAGAAATCCAATCTTAAACTACAATATTTCAAATCAATGATATAAAGAAAATAGAGTTGTGATCACTATGATTAGTAATCCTCCATTTAATAACAGTTGTAGTATTGGATTCTCGTGACTTATGGAAAATACCAAATTATCAGTTTCGACAGTCCATCTAAGTGTTTCTTAACCTACCTAGATGTTGAACTCCCTAATTCTCTCAAACTTTGGAAAGAATTCTATTCATAGTGATTTTATCTCAAGTTGATCAATCTTGTTACAACATTAATCATTAGATGAGAACTGAACCTTCCCAAATCCTCGTTGATAATTCACTTCTTACTAGGGTTGATTTCTTATCTCAAGCAAATCAACAGTAAGCAAGGCCTACTATTTTCAACCAACAGAAAATAATTAATTCAAAAGAATTATCAAGATGTTCGCATAGTCACTCGAACCCTAACCAAATATTAAATCCATAAAGGAATAATCATAGATGTTACAACCCTAGTTATGGGTTTTAGTTCCACATAAAAAAGAAAGAGATAGCAATAATTATATTCATCATTCAAAGTAATTAAACTTACAAAAGATGAATTATGAAGTTGATTCTCTTCCAAGTTCAAGAGAAAATTCCCACAACCAAATCAAAGAGTTAAAAATTGAATTCTAAGTTCAGAGCCCCCAAAAAGAGGTGAAGTCCTTTGGAATAAGTTTTCTACCCCTCGATATGTTCAGCCTCCTCAATGAAACCTTAGAAGCTGCTATTTTTATCTATAACTTAAGAAAAATCCAAAATTAAAAATTTAGAAATTTTTTATTAGGGGACGACATGTTTGATGGCTTATCAGAGTTCTGATAGCTTATCAAATATGTCATCGGCATGCTTCAAATTTTTCTTTCTGCTTATGTGTGATGACATTCTTGATGGATTATTAGACACCTAACAACTTATCATAGACGTCGTCACATCTTTACTTCAATTTATCAAGCACTGCCCAAGCCTGACGATGAGCTTGAAGGCTTATCACAACTTCGATGGCCTATCACAGGTTGTCGTCACTTCTTCTAGCTGAATCTTATTCTCTGTATAAGGCTGACGCTGAGTCTGATAACTTATCAGGGAGTTAATGACTTATCAGACAAGGTGTCAACTACACTTCCCTTCTTATTTTGCTTAAAACTCAATTTTTTTGCTTCCATTATTACTGGTTTTCTTGCATCTTTACTTTTACTGCAATATCTAAGAGAAAACAATCAAAAATGGCAAAAGTTTCTTAATACTTTGCAATTATTCTCAGTTAAAGGCCTCAAATGTGTTAGCATCTGCTCACACATCATAAATCATTCAATATTCTTGGGTTTATGTTTTAATAGGATGCACAAGAGTTCTTGGATTGTATTTAGGAAGTTATCAAGATCATGCATGTTTCTACAACAAAAAGTGCCAAATTAGCTACTTATCAGTTGCAAGGAGTGTATCACGCTAGGTACAAGAAATGAAAATATCGTAAAGGTGGAGCTGCAAGATCAGTAGTGTGGGATGAGTTTGTTGCTGCATTTCTAGACATGTTCTTCCCACTTAAGCTAAAGTATTCAAAGGTGAAAAAATTCATAAATTTGAAGCAGGGTAAAATCAGTACAAAGGAGTATTCTCTTAAGTTCACTCAGTTGGCAAAGTATGCTCCGGCTATTGTTGTTAACACTAGGGCCCAACTTAGTAATCTTGTGTTCAGTGTTTCTAGGGATATGGTCAAAAAGTGTGGAAATCCTATGTTTGTTAAGTAGATGGAAATATTCTAGTTGATGGTTCTTACTCAAAATATTGAAGAATAGAAAATCAAGGAGAAATACTGAGAGTGTAGGAAGGTTAGAAAAAATAGCTTTAGTTTCTTGAAGTAGAGGTAAGATGGTGTTAATCGTTGTTAGTTCCGCTAGAAATAATTAGCTACAACCTCACTTCTGCTAGTGCTCTAGTGCCCATATTCTGGTAATATAATCAGATAGAGCACTAGTATCTACGTCCCAAAGTAGTACGAATAGTGTTCGTACATTGCGAAAAGTATGGTAAAAACCATAAGTGTGAGTGTATGACCTGTAGTGATGTTTTTTTGGTTTGGCAAGGTAGGCCACCTATTGAGGGAATGTCAAGTTTCTTTATAGAGATGCAAGGACACTCATTAGTAGAGTCAGTATAACTCTTTATCCACTCCAGTTGTTAGCTAGACTCAGTAGGCGCTACCTACTGCAACTAGTAGACTTCTTCAAAATAGGTTATATGCCCTTTAGACTTGGTAGGATTAGAAAGGTTCTCCTGATATGTTCACTGGTACATTACAACTCTTTAATATTCATGTATATGCGTTAGTAGATCCAAAAGTCACATTTTCTTTCTGACACCCTCCATAATAGTAGACCTAAGTTTCAATCCCAATTCTTTCAAAACATTAATCAATCTCTACATTTGTCAGTGATTTAGTCATTACAAGACATGTATACAAAAAATACCTAGTTACAATTTATAAGAAAGTCACCTTAGTTGATTATGTAGAGTTTGACATGACAGATTGGGACGTCATTTTTTTCATGGATTTGCTCTACTCTAGCTATGCCTTGATCGATTATAGAAATAGAGTAGTTCAGTCAAGGTTTCCAAATGAGCTTGAGATTGAGATTAACATTTCTTTTAGTTTTTATGGTAAATGAATTTACATAAGTTCTTCCCAATGATCTGCCTGGAGTTTCTCTAAAGAAGGAAATTGACTTCAGAATAGTTTTTCTTCCAAATACCTAACCTATTTACATTCTAGCCCACAAAATGGATCTAGAATCTTAAAGAGTTGAAAGAATAGTTGAAAGATCTCCTAGACAAGGTTTTTTCAGGCATAGTATCTCTCCATGGGGTGCTCTAGTTCTTTTTGTGTGCAAGAAAGACGGTTCTCTCAGAATGTGCATCGTCTACTATCAGTTGAACAAAGTCACTTTCAAGAATAAGTATTCCATTTCCAAGATTGAAGACTTATTCAATAACTTTGAAGGAACCAAGTGCTTTTCTAAGATAGACCATGAAAGTTTAATTGCAATGGGTACAATCAAAGAAATGATAAGATGAAGTGACAATAGCATAAATCTAAGTAATAAATTATAGTGTAAAGTGAATTAATCATTTTTGTTATTTATGGGAGTAAGTGGTGAACCCTAACCCTAACACTTCTGTCAGTTTTTGCGGTAAATGAAAGATATAGATTACCAGTTCATTAGGAAATTGAAAGATGACCTTATGAGTCCTATAATCTAGAGAAGCATAGCATGAGTAAATCAAATCCACCTTTAATATGACATCCAAATCCACCATGTCTAACTCTATCAAATCTATCAAAGTTTTCGTATGAAAGATGGACACCACACAACCCCTATAGACCATTCTAGCCACAATAGAATCACCTACTAGGGTAGACACAAAGAAAGGCTCATCAATAGTTTTAGGACCAAAGCTGAAATTCACATCCACATAAGGGGTCACATAAGAAAGGGTAGACCCGAGATCAAGCAAACAATGCACATCACGAGAGAAGGGTTTTAATGTGCTAGTGACAACATCAGGAGACACCATAGATTCCTAATGAGCAGCTAGATCTTAAAGATGATTCCAAACTATGTCATTACCCAAAGTACCACCCTTTAGGCAAGGAGCTGAATAACTAGCAATTGGGACGTTATTAGCTCACGTGGCAACATTAGTTATCGAACAACGTCGATGCATATGAACAGGCTGCCCATAATTATAACACTGATTCCTTTCCTCATCATACTAACCTCGATGAACCCATCCATAAAATCGGCAGGGAGGATATAATGGGGCTGACTGAGCTCCGATAGCTTGAGATTGGGCACTCTGTTCCTTAAAATGACTATCATTATAAAAGCAGTGATCACCAGACAGCTTAGGATAAGGAGCTCTAGTTGATGAATAGGAATTAGAACTCCTATAATTCTTTCTCTTGGGCCACTATCTACCATCTCTTTTACTATCTTGTTGACCTCCACCTTGCTTTGAATATCTAAACTTCTTATTCTTTCTTTCTCCCATCTCTTCCTATTTCTTATTTTCCTCCTCCAGCTATTGTATATAAGACACTAGTCTGGATATATCCATATAATTGTTCAACATTGCAGCCTTAAATTCTAATAATAAATCATGAGACAAATTAGAAGCAAACTTCCTTATTCTGGCTCTCATGATAGATACTAACTTTACAGCATATCGAGAAAACTGATGGAACTTTAAGATATATTTTTTTCTTACTGATCCTAACTTTATTCGACTTCACAAAGTCTTTGTCCATAGCCTCCCTCAACTCCTGAGGAAATAACCTAACAAGGAAAGCACCAAAAAACTTTTCCCACATAGCATCTTAACCCTTCGACTACTTCCACTCCTCATAATACTGATATGCCACATCATTCAATTGATACACGACAAAATTTACACCATCTAAATTAGTAGCATGCATAACTCAGAAAATCTTCTCCATCTTATTAATAAATCCTTGAGGATACTCCTCACCTTTTGAGCCAGTAAAGGCTGGGGCATTCAACCTAATACACTGCCTAACTCGAGTATCCTAGAATAATTGAAAACACCACCAATAAGACAAGACTTGCGAGACTTAGATGTCACTAATTGGGTCAACAAATAAATAGAATGATGGAACTCCAATTAGAGATGTCTCCTTCAGATGATTGAGCATGAGTGTCACCAATCAGTGAAAGACTAGTGGGTACTGGTGGAACTTCACATGGGGAAGTACAATCAGGAGCAGGGATGCTAGACTAGGTCTGGACTCAATAAGTAGGTCAAGTTTCATCCACATTATCCTCAGGTAGGAGAGGATCTGACATAGTTTCTACTAGCATAATATCTTTAGGTAGGAATGATCCAAAATGCAAGTAAGACAGAGATTAGGGGAATTTTAAGACACCAGAATCTATAGCCAAAAATAGAATAGTTCATGGAATTTAAGTGTAGAATAGAGGGAAATGACTAAAGAGCCCTTAATTAAAGTGCAAACAAATTGTCGCCAATCGTTATGAGTCACCTCACAACTCGTGAGGACTAGTCACGAGTCATCACCATGACTTGTGGTCTAGGAAAAAGTTTAGGCCATTATACTGGTTTGGTCATGAGTCCCTCATCACGAGTAATAACCTCACTATATGACTCGTGAGGTCATAATCGTGACCTCAACAGAAACCATGGACAAACTTATTGGTCAGGCTATGATTAGCACCTTACGACTCATGAAAAGTCTTCATGACCCGTCAACTGAGTCATAGCCTAAGCATTGATCACAACACCAAGAGAATTTCAAAGTTCCAAAACTTGGGATGTTATAATTATAATGGGTACAATCCAAAAAATGATAAGATGAAGTGACAATAACATAAATTGAAGTAATAAATTATTGTGTAAAGTGAATTAATCCTTTTTGTTATTTATGTGAGTAATTGATGAATCAACATAAACCAATGTGTGAGAACATAGAGTCTGATCTCGTACTGGTCAGCTACGCCATCCTATACCTTTTCGTGCATAGGACATAACAAGATACAATAACCTAGCAAGGATCCATAATTTTCCACTTTTGAAACACATTAAAAGAGTGATATGACTTAAATAATAATCTCTATCATCTCTATCCCACACCAAAAAATATAGTTTCAGAGATTTGTCATTTAGACCAACTGCTTCTCAGTTAGCTAGCTAACACATTTATACTACTATCTATTATATTAATAAATCATAATGACCTGAATTTATGACTACACATTTTGAGGTATTTTAACCATTTGTCCCTTCTTCATAGTTTTTAAATATTGATACTTAAGAAAGAGGGTTGGCATGGTTCTCGATGCAATAAAAAGAGGTCTTTGTGAGCCTGGGGATTTTAAAGGTCTGAGAACACCATATATTTTACTTCATTCAACATTTATTGTTCCAATTATTGGATGAAAATTTTCACTGAAGATTTTAAATTTAATTATGGGTTATTTGTGGGGTTGGTTAGGTTTTGGGACCACTATGTCTTATTTCAACCCTTTGTTTAGAAAATAGTGAAAATGGGTCGAAGGATCAATCTAGAGGAAACAATCATTATTTAAAAATCCAATATCTCCTTTATGTACATAACATTGTAATTAACCTAGAGTCATAATTTATTTGTGTTAAAGAGATTATGATTGAATTTTGAGGGGTCAATTGGCAACCTTGCATAGTTTCTAGTGCAACTTAAAGCTGGTGTAACCACTCTAGTGGTGGTTGCTTAAGTGGTGAAGCACCTCGTGCTAAAGCCTGACCAATCGCCTACTACTAAAGCAGACACTTTACCACTTTATCAGGTGCTTCTTTAGAAGAATGGGATCAATTTAGGACTAGCCACGTAGGTAAGATGACTTTAATGGTCACCCATCGCTTAATTGATTACTTCTTAAGCAGTCATGATAACGCTTAGGTGGCCAATGTTATGGTAATATATATGGTTCATATTCACATTGCCAAAGCTATGGTACTATATATGGTTTATTTTAACATTTTTCCTACATTTTTAGACCTTTTTGGTTTGGGTTTGGGCAATTCTTGAGCATTTCTTCACCATTTGAGCTTGGGTAAGATCCAAAACCTTATTCCTAATTATTTTCAATTATTATTTAGGTTGAGAAGGACTAAGAGTACTTGGAATTTAAGTTCATGAGGAGAACATGGTAGCAAGGTTGAATTTTCAAGCCCTTTGAAAGATAGATAGTTTGAATTATCTTGGGCCTATGATTTAGGGGAATGGGGATATTATCAAGGATGTCACACACCATATTGGTATAGGGTGGATGAAATGGAGGCCCGCTTTAGGAGTCTTGTGTCATATGAAGGTGTCTCATAACCTTAAAGGTAAGTTTTATAGAGTGGCTATCAGATTGGCTAATTTGTATGGAGTGAAGTATTGACATAGTAATTCCCATATCCAAAAGTTGAAGGTGACGGAGATGAGGATATTGAAATAGATATGTGGACCTATTAAAAAAGATAGGGTTAGAAATGATATTATTTAAGACAAAATGGGAATGGCTTTGGTAGGAGACAAGATGAGGAAAGTGAGATAGAGATAGTTGGGTCATGTGATGGGAAGGTGACTGGATTCTCCTGTACAGAGGTGTGAGAGGATGGCTATTGATGGTTTCATGGGTGCATGTTTTTAAACTTGTATTTTATTTACTGCATGTTGTGATTTACATTGCATTTTTCATTCTTCTTTATTAGAGTTAGTAGTTAGCAGTGTATTTGATTAATAATTTTTTTTTGGTTTGGTACTCAAGCAGAGGTGTGATAGCACTAGAACACTTTGCCTCAAAGAGTTCTTTGTGAAGATTTTCACAAGTATGAATCTTGAGAACTGAAATAGTGATCGTTGAATTGACCCACCTTTAAAAATGCCTGGGCCGGTATGATGCTCTGGGCGCATGATAGCATGGTAGCTAACATATGCGTATAATATGGAATGCCCACACGACTGACTACGGCACCATAGCCGATGGAAATTATTACTCCAGCAAGAAGAATACAACAGAAACTAGCGCCATTAACATTTGGTAACTTCTTACCTCACTCAATCTAATCTATCTGTGAGGAAAAAGAATTAGAGGCAGTCATGGAGCTACATCTAGACCCAGATGGGAAGAGAATTTATAGCAGACCGGAGGATTCACAGTTTCCTTGGTGACTTTAATTCTCTGAGCTGGTTCTTCAACTCATACCACACCGGGAGGAGCTGGCATATCGACTCAAGAGGAACAAATTAGGAAATAGGAGAAGAAGGTAGAGATGGTGATGGAGCAGGTGGACGCCCAAAATATTAGCTTCCAAATAGGACAACTACTCACTTACATCGTCCCATCGGTAAAGAGAGAGAAGATAGTAGTGGAAATTAAGGATAAAGATATCTACTAGCAACTGAATTACTGGAGCACTGCTTTGATTGGATATGTGCTGGGAGATTCCCCATACTTCAAAACAATGGAAAACTATATAGCTCATGTATAGAATTTTGTCTCTAAACCAAATGTCTGGTGTCACGACTATTATGTGTTTAAATTTGCTTCTACAGCAGATAGAGACCTAGTGATGCAATCAAGACCATATATGTACAGGAATAGGCCAATGATATTGAGGAATTGGTCCTTGGATTTTGAATACAACCCTGAGTTTTTAAGATAAATTCCCTTGTGGGTCAAGTTTCCCAGCCTCCCACTAGGATATTGGTCGAAGAACAGACTGAGTAAACTAGCAAGAGTTGTAGGGAAACTGCTATACACTGATAAATGCACTGCAGAAATGGAGAGAATATCCTATGCCAGGGTCTTGGTCGATGTGGATATCAGCCACTCCCTTCCAGAGCAAGTGGAATTGAACACCCCAATAGGGGTCCTACAATAGGTAATAAGATAGGAAATAAGATAATACCAGATTCCTAAGTTCTGCAGATTGCAATATTTATGGGCATACCAGTGAAAGTTGCCCACATAAACATATGCCTGAGAAAGTGAATTAGCCTGAGTAGTGCAGACAACAATCAAGAAGGAGAAGAAATAGGAAATATAGGGTGATAGTCCAGAGATGGTAGCCTAAGGAGGGTGAAGACCTGGACAATACTGCATCTCAGATACCCCCAGAAGGAGCAACAAATGAGGAAATTTCAAATGAACAAATAGGGGAGAAAGATGCATAAGAGGCTAACTTTTTATACTCACTACACAGGACCCTGCAGATGATGAAAGGGCTAAACGAACACAGAGGAAAGGGAAACAGGTCAAAAAGGGAGCAAATAGAGACTAGTAGAGGAGGTGGGAGTCAGTTTCATCCACCATGATTGTGTGTTCAGGTAATATTAGAGGGCTGAACAAACCCTTCAAACAGAAAGAGCTGAAACTCTTTCCGAAGAAGAAAAAGGTAGAAGTAATAGGGGCAATTGAAACTAGAGTCAAGCAGCAAAATGATATTAGAATAATAAAATAATATAGGTAAGGACTGGAATGTACAATACAACTACTGCCAGGCTCCAAATGGAAGGATTTGGTTGTTGGTAAAGCAACACATACAAATGCAGATGATAGAGATGGGAGCATAATTTATACACTGCAAGGTAATCAATGTGAACACCAATAGGTCCTTTTTATTAAGAATAGTATACGCTAGTAATGACATGAATGAAAGACAAGAGCTATGGAGGAAACTCACTAGTATAGGAGCACAGATCCACAGAGAGTGGCTACTAATAGGGAACTTGAACAATGTATTGAGTTCTGAGGAGAGAATTAGAGCTCCAGTGACTCAATAGAAGGTGAAAGGATTCAAGGACATGGTTGAAGAAAACCTTTTCACTCCCCTAAAATCCATAGGGTGTCATTTCACATAGTGTAATAAACAGATGGGAATAAATAGTGTACAGCAAGATAGATTAGACATTTAGATATTATTGGTGGCTGCAGGAACATGGATATGTAGATGCAAACTATGTGCTACTAGGAATATCCGACCACTCCCCTATATTGCAAAATTTCCATGGAATATCTCCAAAAGCTCTACACCTAAAACCCTTCAAATTATATATTACAGTGATGAGTCATCCAGAATTTAGACAGAAAGTAAGAGAGGCATGGGCTACTATGATCCAGGAGGACCCTATGAAGGTATTGTGGGGAAAACTGAGAGCTATTAAGGTAGCTCTAAAGGAATTTAATATGAACTATGCTTCTTATTAACTAAAGTTAGAAAATGCTAGACAAAAATTGGAAAGAACTCAAGCTGGAATTGTTGTAAATCCAGGAAACTCAACATTGTTTGACCAGGAGAAAGAGGTTATAGATGAGGTTGAAAATTGGAGTAACATTGAGGAACATGTGTATGGACAGAAATCTAGAGCTACATAGATTAAATATGGAGACTCAAACACTAGATATTTCTATACTCAGTGGAAAATTAGGTCTAGTACAAATACTATTAACTCAATTCTTACTGATGTAGATACAAAGTTGACTGATCCTGTAAATATTGAGGCAGAATTCATCACCTTCTTTTCCAAACTTATAGGACGGGAGGGGGATGTGCACCCTTGGCCAAATGCAGATATAGTGAAAGAAGGGTATTGTTTAGCTAGGGAGCAACGAATGTTGCTGATCCAACTAGTAACAGCTGAGGAAGTACTGACAACAATCAAAGGGATGCCAAAGGACAAAGCCTCAGAATTCTTCACCACATGTTGGGATGAGGTAAAAACTGATGTGTTAGATGCTATTCTTCATTTCTTTAGCACAAATGAATTAGGAAATGGTGTAAACTGCACAACTATAACTTTGGTGCCTAAAACTGAGACCCCTAATTATGTGAAAGATTATAGGCCTATTTCTTACTGCACCACTATCTATAAGATCATCACTAAAATGCTTACTGGTAAACTGAAAAGGGTAATTGGTGAACTGATAGGAGAAGCTCAATCAACATTTATTGAAGGGAGAACAATAACTGATAATATATTATTTTCACATGAATTGTTTAATGGTTACAATAGGGAAGGTGTCTTCCAAGATGCGTGCTCAAAGTAGATTTTAGGAAGGCTTATGATTCCCTGGATTGGGGCTTCCTAAAGAGGTTAATGATAGAGTTAGGATTTGCTTGTAAATTTGTGGGGTGGATCATTGCTTGTATAACCTCTGTTTCCTATTCCTTAACCTTAAATAGAGGCTTAACTAAACCATTTAAAGGAAAAAAGGGTATTAGGCAGGGAGATCCAGCGTCTCCATACTTGTTTATAATTGTAATGGAATACCTAAGTAGAGTGCTAAAACAGCTTGCAAAGAATAAGAAGTTCCAATTTCATCCTAGATGTAAGAAAGTAGGGGCAATTCATATGTGTTTTGCTGATGATTTGCTGCTATTATGCAAGGCTAATCTAAGCTCTATTAGATTATTGAATCTGGCCTTCATGAAATTTTCCCAAGCAATAGGATTGCGGGTGAATGTTGACAAAAGCTCCTTGTTCCTGGCTGGAATTACTGAGCAGCTGAAAAGAGAAATACTAGAAGAAATAGGACACACTGAAGGTGTGTTTTCTTTTAAGTACCCGGGAGTCCTATTACTGCAAGAAAACTCTCCATAGCACTATGCTTAGGTGTTCCTTATTCCTTGAAAGGTTTTGAAGTGTACTGAGGCAATATGCAGATCTTACCTATGGAAAGGGCAAGCTGAGGTGTCAAAAAAGGCTTTGGTATCCTGGGACAAGGTAAACCTTCCCCAGATAGTTGGGGGCCTCAATGTGGTGAACATGATACTGTGGAATAAAGCTGCAATTACAAAGCATCTGTGGGCACTATCACAAAAGAAGGACTGATTATGGATAAAGTGGTTACACAACTTCTACATAAAACAAAAAGCTCTGGAGCATATGATCTCACCCAAGAATGTGTCTTGGGTATTCCGGAAGATACTGAATGTTAGGAAAATAGTAATGGAACTACAAGTAGTGCATAGAGATTTGCTTAGTAGATTGAAACTACTATAGAAGGGTGAGAAGTTTAGCATAAAAAAACTTTACTTACTGCAGCTACCTCAAAATCCAAGAGCGCCTTGGAAGAAGCTTATCCTACAACCTACTATGCAACCTAGTCATAAGTTTAACTTGTGGCTAGCCTTACAAAAGAGATTGACAATAGTTGATAGATTAATGAAGATAGGAATATAGGTGCCCCAAACCTGTGTCTTCTATGGACTAGCTGATGAGGTGTTTGACCACCTATTCTTTTCTTGTAGCATCACTAAAGGGATATGGAGCAGAATCCTCAAGTGGCTAGGACAGAATAAAAGTATGGAAAGTTGGGAGATAGAGATTGATTGGCTAATGAATGGCATGAAGTAGCCTCCAAACCTTAGGGAAATAGCAGCAATAAGTTTCAGCATGGTGGTATATTCCATATGGAGAGCATGGAACAATCTTAAGTTTGAGCTACTCCAGTGATATATTTTGTCGACATGTTGCAATTCAAATACACACA
Organism: Capsicum annuum; assembly: GCF_002878395.1. Classification (NCBI taxonomy): domain Eukaryota; kingdom Viridiplantae; phylum Streptophyta; class Magnoliopsida; order Solanales; family Solanaceae; genus Capsicum; species Capsicum annuum. The sequence continues at coordinate 30,660,854 of NC_061114.1, forward strand.
AGAGCAGTCCATGTTGTGAGATGGCAGAAGAGCTTAAACGCTATTAATTCATATCCTTAATAGTTTTATTGATTAGTAATAGTCTCAAATGTAATTGTATATGTATGTATTTGTTATGAGATGAGATTGAGAGGGTGATTGGTTAGCAATCACCATGCTTTGTAAAGACCTATACTTTTTGGTGAAATGGAACTACAATTTACCAAAAAAATGCACCCATCTTTTAAATTTTTGTTGGTTGATTTGAACTGGTTAGGAACTCATTTTTATGATTTGCATCTCATTTTCACTACTTGAATACATCCATCAATATGTGAAATAAATGTGTTATGTAAATTGTGGGATTTCAAGTGTTGCTTCAAGTGTGTAGTTGAGTACCATGAGTAGCGAGACTTCAAATTGATCTTGTACCATGAATCCATCTATAGTTTGCCTGGTTAGTCTATCACTAAGTATTGAGAGTTATACGATTGGAGAAATGACTTTAAGTCATCAATCAAAAGTTAGCTAAATTAACCATTTAACCTTCCCTATTGTGAGTTGAGTGACCAAGCTTTGCCCTAATATGTTGCTTGTACCCTATTATTGGACAACCATGTTACAAATCATAACCTGTTCATAATATAGGTGAAGCCTTATACCAATAAAGGCCAAAAACCTAAGATGGTGGTGGACAAATTGTCGGGTAAGATTTGTGATTTGAAATTCATAGGTCTATGGACCATTTATTTCCTTCGCTAGTTCATCCTAGTATCCTAGTGAATACATATAAGAAAGAATGGAGATGAGTGAAAAAATAATTGACATTGTAGATTTTATTATCTAAATAATTGAGTTGTTATGATTTGAAAAGAATTGGAGAAGGAAGTTGGTAAGTACAACAAAATTATTTGTCCTTATCATATAAAATGATTTGAGTTTGTAGGAAGAATTAAGTTGATGTATCATGTAGTGCTTTAAGGAGGTAGAATTACTTCAACCATATGCGATCCAACCTTACCCATTGCCTAAATTGCTTGCTATAATAAGATCTTAATGATCTCCAACTTAGCACTTTAGATTATAGTCGGATGGAACATAAGGTCTAGCCTATAGAGTGGAATTCATGTGCATGATCATTTCAAGGAGCGAGAGTGATTCGTATTGATATCCTGATTTTAAATTTTTGCATCATGTGAAAATGGATATTCTTGTTGTAAAGTTACTTGATTGTATTCATCGAGAATGTTGCTTTGCCTAGGTTGATGTATATGAGCATGAGCGTGGGTTTGGTAGAGGCTAGTTAATACTTGAGGCCTGTAGATCATGAATTGATAGTTTGATTATGAATAATCATGCCAATGCTTTTCATAGTCAAAAGGGCTAGATAACTTTCACAAAGAGGCATGCGCTTGAGCTCTCTAGTTGTACTATTAGTAGACATTATTGTTTTTTTACTTGTCCATTGATTTGCATGAGAACATGCAAAGTTTTAAGTTAAAGGGGTGTTGATAAGTATTTATTGTACGAATCTTTTAGTCGAGAAGTAGTAAAAAATTAAGTTCTCAATGTCATTTTGAACTAGTTTTAATATTAGTCTGTTTGTTTTCAAGGATTGAAGCCAAAAGATGACAAATGAAGACTAAAGGAAGCATAAAGATAGAGAAAAGAAGCTAAAAATAGAAATAGCATAACTCTCAATACTTAGTGACTTCAAACCTTATCTTTTACATAATTTTGTGATCTAAAAACATGTAATCAATCGTAAATTTTGTAATTAGATTTTATTTAGCTTTTATACATTGGGTTGAAGGATTTCTTGTGGGTAATTTAATATAATGAAAGATTTAAGTGAGCATAATGGGATAGCTTGGCCAATTTTTCTTAATTTGGGGTGTGTGGTGTGGGGGTGGAAAGTGAGGTGTGTGATGATTGAGTATTGGTAAATACATCAGTGGTAATTATTTGCTTTTCTAATTTATTATTTACTATGGGTTTGACGATTATCCCGTGTTTCAATTTACAAGTGGTGGTTGCAAACTCTAGTTAAGCCTAGACCCATTATCTTTCTTGAGAAAGGGGATAAGAGTGAGGGATGCTAATTAACAATGACTAGATTGATATATTTTTTTGGCCGATCTTAGAAATAATGCAAACAAATTGAGGTTCTGGATAGGTCATGATCATATACATAGAGTTTTGAGATAACCCACTTTTGAAATTTACTTCTTAATTGAGAGATTAACATTAATACCCAAGATATAGCCTATCCATTGTTTGATTAAATAAAGAAAAAATGTTAATTCACCCACATATAATTCTACTCTAATGACAATACATCCTCAAATAACTTTTATCATAGATTACCACTTTGGTGTCTTATTTATTGAAATTCAATTCTCAAGATAACTACAATCATAATTCTTCAAAGTTGTCTACAAAAGTCATATTTTATATCAATATGAGAAAGCATTAACTGAGCCACTTGCACTTTAAAGCAAACTTTGCCAATTCATTCTCTGTGGTTTGACCCAACCTCTATGTTGGGTCAAAAGTATTGACAACGACCGTATGCACTTTTTACGGGTGTAATTGACCATTATCAACAATAAATGATTTCAATATCAAAATATATTTAAGTATTTAATAGCTTAATATTTTATTTAGTAATGTTTAGAAAAACCATAAGAATTTTTTGAAGTATTTTCAATATCTTATGACAAATTTAGAAGCATTAGTTTTGGATTCAAAAGATTCAAACAAAGTTAATTTTCTACTTCAAAGTAATGAAAACCCGAATATTAAATGGAAGAATTATCACTTATTCCATCAAAAAATAACTTGAAAGAGAATTTTTTCATGAAGTTCAGAAGTAGTATAGTTAACACGACAAGGTTCAAGAAAAATGTCCTCGAAACAATTTCCTCCATGAAGTGATTCTTTAATACTAGGCGAATTAGGCTTATCTTGGTACTTATCATTTTATACTTTTGTGTTGTTGACTTTAATATAATATCTTATAATGAGATCTGTAGCATTATATATAATTAATTTGTGCAATGAAGTGTAAAAATTGTCAGTATCCAAGACAATTAAACTTTCTAGCTTAATCTTTTAGTAATTTTTTCAAAGTCTATATAAATTTTCCTGAAATATTTGAAGATTCTATGACAAATCAAAAGTATTTTGTTTTGGATTCGAAGATTCATATATTGTTAATTAGTTAAATTAATACAACCTTGATAATTTGATTGTAACAATAGATATTATTGGTTTATTCCATTAAAAATATCAAGTACAAAATTTTTTGAACAGATATAAGGGGTAGTACATTTAACACCAAAAGGTGCAAGAATAACTATCATCTAAACAATTTCCTGCAAGTAGTGTTCCTGTAATACCAGGAGGATTAGGCTTATTTTGGTACTTATCAAAGCATTTTGTGTTGCATTTTGTTGGGTCACAAGGTTTGACAGTTCCTGGAAGCGGAACTCGACATTCTTTTCCTTCAACCAGCATTCCTGTCTGCTTAGTGCCTTAATCTGTTTGGACAAAGGAAGAAAAGGGAAACAATTAATTCGCTATGAGAAATAAAATTAGTGACCAATGACCACAATGTTAATAGGTGAATTTTACATATTCATGTGACCACTTCATTAGATTACATCAAATCAAGGTTATTCATTTTTTCAATAATAATCGTTTATTTTTACCTATAGTCAAAACAATAGTAGGATGATCCATCATAACAAAAATTCGGCTAGACCTTTCCATCATGTACAAAAGAATAGAAACATCCTATAAATTTGGAAACTAATCATCATTCTGCTTTAATTAGTAAAATACTGCAAACTTTACAAGATATACTATAATAAATATTTTACTTTATTATTTTTCTAAAAATGATGAACTAATTGTTCTACATAAGGTCACTATATGTTTTTATTTAATTAAAAATATTATGTAAAATAAAATGGAACTTACTGAGAACAATGAAAAGGGAAAAGAGAAAGACA